>NW_027480170.1:0-33649 GCF_051014685.1 Ptiloglossa arizonensis | reverse complement strand
CGAGATATGGCAGTTTTGAGGTAAGAAACGCTTGAAAAACTCCAAATTTTCGCAGTTCTGATGCTCGAAACGAATAACCAGAACGGCCTAGGGGAAAACTACTCATACCGTTGTAATGGGGCTAGTTTCTACTTTCAGATGCAACAGAAACTTTGCGGATTGGTCAATCCGTTCGCGAGATATGGCAGTTTTGAGGTAAGAAACGCTTGAGAAACTCCAAATTTTCGCAGTTCTGATGCTCGAAACGAATAACTAGAACGGCCTAGGGGAAAACTACTCATACCGTTGTAATGGGGCGAGTTTCTACTTTCAGATGCAACAGAAACTTTGCGGATTGGCCAATCCGTTCGCGAGATATGGCAGTTTTGAGGTAAGAAACGCTTGAAAAACTCCAAATTTTCGCAGTTCTGATGCTCGAAACGAATAACCAGAACGGCCTAGGGAAAACTACTCATACCGTTGTAATGGGGCTAGTTTCTACTTTCAGATGCAACAGAAACTTTGCGGATTGGTCAATCCGTTCGCGAGATATGGCAGTTTTGAGGTAAGAAACGCTTGAAAAACTCCAAATTTTCGCAGTTCTGATGCTCGAAACGAATAACCAGAACGGCCTAGGGGAAAACTACTCATACCGTTGTAATGGGGCTAGTTTCTACTTTCAGATGCAACAGAAACTTTGCGGATTGGTCAATCCGTTCGCGAGATATGGCAGTTTTGAGGTAAGAAACGCTTGAAAAACTCCAAATTTTCGCAGTTCTGATGCTCGAAACGAATAACCAGAACGGCCTAGGAGAAAACTACTCATACCGTTGTAATGGGGCGAGTTTCTACTTTCAGATGCAACAGAAACTTTGCGGATTGGTCTATCCGTTCGCGAGATATGGCAGTTTTGAGGTAAGAAACGCTTGAAAAACTCCAAATTTTCGCAGTTCTGATGCTCGAAACGAATAACCAGAACGGCCTAGGGGAAAACTACTCATACCGTTGTAATGGGGCTAGTTTCTACTTTCAGATGCAACAGAAACTTTGCGGATTGGTCAATCCGTTCGCGAGATATGGCAGTTTTGAGGTAAGAAACGCTTGAAAAACTCCAAATTTTCGCAGTTCTGATGCTCGAAACGAATAACCAGAACGGCCTAGGGGAAAACTACTCATACCGTTGTAATGGGGCTAGTTTCTACTTTCAGATGCAACAGAAACTTTGCGGATTGGTCAATCCGTTCGCGAGATATGGTAGTTTTGAGGTAAGAAACGCTTGAAAAACTCAAAATTTTCGCAGTTCTGATGCTCGAAACGAATAACCAGAACGACCTAGGGGAAAACTACTCATACCGTTGTAATGGGGCTAGTTTCTACTTTCAGATGCAACAGAAACTTTGCGGATTGGTCAATCCGTTCGCGAGATATGGCAGTTTTGAGGTAAGAAACGCTTGAAAAACTCCAAATTTTCGCAGTTCTGATGCTCGAAACGAGTAACCAGAACGGCCTAGGGGAAAACTACTCATACCGTTGTAATGGGGCTAGTTTCTACTTTCAGATGCAACAGAAACTTTGCGGATTGGTCAATCCGTTCGCGAGATATGGCAGTTTTGAGGTAAGAAACGCTTGAGAAACTCCAAATTTTCGCAGTTCTGATGCTCGAAACGAATAACTAGAACGGCCTAGGGGAAAACTACTCATACCGTTGTAATGGGGCGAGTTTCTACTTTCAGATGCAACAGAAACTTTGCGGATTGGCCAATCCGTTCGCGAGATATGGCAGTTTTGAGGTAAGAAACGCTTGAAAAACTCCAAATTTTCGCAGTTCTGATGCTCGAAACGAATAACCAGAACGGCCTAGGGGAAAACTACTCATACCGTTGTAATGGGGCTAGTTTCTACTTTCAGATGCAACAGAAACTTTGCGGATTGGTCAATCCGTTCGCGAGATATGGCAGTTTTGAGGTAAGAAACGCTTGAAAAACTCCAAATTTTCGCAGTTCTGATGCTCGAAACGAATAACCAGAACGGCCTAGGGGAAAACTACTCATACCGTTGTAATGGGGCTAGTTTCTACTTTCAGATGCAACAGAAACTTTGCGGATTGGTCAATCCGTTCGCGAGATATGGCAGTTTTGAGGTAAGAAACGCTTGAAAAACTCCAAATTTTCGCAGTTCTGATGCTCGAAACGAATAACCAGAACGGCCTAGGAGAAAACTACTCATACCGTTGTAATGGGGCGAGTTTCTACTTTCAGATGCAACAGAAACTTTGCGGATTGGTCTATCCGTTCGCGAGATATGGCAGTTTTGAGGTAAGAAACGCTTGAAAAACTCCAAATTTTCGCAGTTCTGATGCTCGAAACGAATAACCAGAACGGCCTAGGGGAAAACTACTCATACCGTTGTAATGGGGCTAGTTTCTACTTTCAGATGCAACAGAAACTTTGCGGATTGGTCAATCCGTTCGCGAGATATGGCAGTTTTGAGGTAAGAAACGCTTGAAAAACTCCAAATTTTCGCAGTTCTGATGCTCGAAACGAATAACCAGAACGGCCTAGGGGAAAACTACTCATACCGTTGTAATGGGGCTAGTTTCTACTTTCAGATGCAACAGAAACTTTGCGGATTGGTCAATCCGTTCGCGAGATATGGTAGTTTTGAGGTAAGAAACGCTTGAAAAACTCAAAATTTTCGCAGTTCTGATGCTCGAAACGAATAACCAGAACGACCTAGGGGAAAACTACTCATACCGTTGTAATGGGGCTAGTTTCTACTTTCAAGAATGCAACAGAAACTTTGCGGATTGGTCAATCCGTTCGCGAGATATGGCAGTTTTGAGGTAAGAAACGCTTGAAAAACTCCAAATTTTCGCAGTTCTGATGCTCGAAACGAGTAACCAGAACGGCCTAGGGGAAAACTACTCATACCGTTGTAATGGGGCTAGTTTCTACTTTCAGATGCAACAGAAACTTTGCGGATTGGTCAATCCGTTCGCGAGATATGGCAGTTTTAAGGTAAGAAACGCTTGAAAAACTCCAAATTTTCGCAGTTCTGATGCTCGAAACGAATAACCAGAACGGCCTAGGGGAAAACTACTCATACCGTTGTAATGGGGCTAGTTTCTACTTTCAGATGCAACAGAAACTTTGCGGATTGGTCAATCCGTTCGCGAGATATGGCAGTTTTGAGGTAAGAAACGCTTGAAAAACTCCAAATTTTCGCAGTTCTGATGCTCGAAACGAATAACCAGAACGGCCTAGGGGAAAACTACTCATACCGATGTAATGGGGCTAGTTTCTACTTTCTGATGCAACAGAAACTTTGCGGATTGGTCAATCCGTTCGCGAGATATGGCAGTTTTGAGGTAAGAAACGCTTGAAAAACTCCAAATTTTCGCAGTTCTGATGCTCGAAACGAATAACCAGAACGGCCTAGGGGAAAACTACTCATACCGTTGTAATGGGGCTAGTTTCTACTTTCAGATGCAACAGAAACTTTGCGGATTGGTCAATCCGTTCGCGAGATATGGCAGTTTTGAGGTAAGAAACGCTTGAAAAACTCCAAATTTTCGCAGTTCTGATGCTCGAAACGAATAACCAGAACGGCCTAGGGGAAAACTACTCATACCGTTGTAATGGGGCTAGTTTCTACTTTCAGATGCAACGGAAACTTTGCGGATTGGTCAATCCGTTCGCGAGATATGGCAGTTTTAAGGTAAGAAACGCTTGAAAAACTCCAAATTTTCGCAGTTCTGATGCTCGAAACGAATAACCAGAACGGCCTAGGGGAAAACTACTCATACCGTTGTAATGGGGCTAGTTTCTACTTTCAGATGCAACAGAAACTTTGCGGATTGGTCAATCCGTTCGCGAGATATGGCAGTTTTAAGGTAAGAAACGCTTGAAAAACTCCAAATTTTCGCAGTTCTGATGCTCGAAACGAATAACCAGAACGGCCTAGGGGAAAACTACTCATACCGTTGTAATGGGGCTAGTTTCTACTTTCAGATGCAACAGAAACTTTGCGGATTGGTCAATCCGTTCGCGAGATATGGCAGTTTTGAGGTAAGAAACGCTTGAAAAACTCCAAATTTTCGCAGTTCTGATGCTCGAAACGAATAACTAGAACGGCCTAGGGGAAAACTACTCATACCGTTGTAATGGGGAGAGTTTCTACTTTCAGATGCAACAGAAACTTTGCGGATTGGTCAATCCGTTCGCGAGATATGGCAGTTTTGAGGTAAGAAACGCTTGAAAAACTCCAAATTTTCGCAGTTCTGATGCTCGAAACGAATAACCAGAACGGCCTAGGGGAAAACTACTCATACCGTTGTAATGGGGCTAGTTTCTACTTTCAGATGCAACAGAAACTTTGCGGATTGGTCAATCCGTTCGCGAGATATGGCAGTTTTGAGGTAAGAAACGCTTGAAAAACTCCAAATTTTCGCAGTTCTGATGCTCGAAACGAATAACTAGAACGGCCTAGGGGAAAACTACTCATACCGTTGTAATGGGGCTAGTTTCTACTTTCAGATGCAACAGAAACTTTGCGGATTGGTCAATCCGTTCGCGAGATATGGTAGTTTTGAGGTAAGAAACGCTTGAAAAACTCAAAATTTTCGCAGTTCTGATGCTCGAAACGAATAACCAGAACGACCTAGGGGAAAACTACTCATACCGTTGTAATGGGGCTAGTTTCTACTTTCAGATGCAACAGAAACTTTGCGGATTGGTCAATCCGTTCGCGAGATATGGCAGTTTTGAGGTAAGAAACGCTTGAAAAACTCCAAATTTTCGCAGTTCTGATGCTCGAAACGAGTAACCAGAACGGCCTAGGGGAAAACTACTCATACCGTTGTAATGGGGCTAGTTTCTACTTTCAGATGCAACAGAAACTTTGCGGATTGGTCAATCCGTTCGCGAGATATGGCAGTTTTGAGGTAAGAAACGCTTGAAAAACTCCAAATTTTCGCAGTTCTGATGCTCGAAACGAGTAACCAGAACGGCCTAGGGGAAAACTACTCATACCGTTGTAATGGGGCTAGTTTCTACTTTCAGATGCAACAGAAACTTTGCGGATTGGTCAATCCGTTCGCGAGATATGGCAGTTTTAAGGTAAGAAACGCTTGAAAAACTCCAAATTTTCGCAGTTCTGATGCTCGAAACGAATAACCAGAACGGCCTAGGGGAAAACTACTCATACCGTTGTAATGGGGCTAGTTTCTACTTTCAGATGCAACAGAAACTTTGCGGATTGGTCAATCCGTTCGCGAGATATGGCAGTTTTGAGGTAAGAAACGCTTGAAAAACTCCAAATTTTCGCAGTTCTGATGCTCGAAACGAATAACCAGAACGGCCTAGGGGAAAACTACTCATACCGATGTAATGGGGCTAGTTTCTACTTTCTGATGCAACAGAAACTTTGCGGATTGGTCAATCCGTTCGCGAGATATGGCAGTTTTGAGGTAAGAAACGCTTGAAAAACTCCAAATTTTCGCAGTTCTGATGCTCGAAACGAATAACCAGAACGGCCTAGGGGAAAACTACTCATACCGTTGTAATGGGGCTAGTTTCTACTTTCAGATGCAACAGAAACTTTGCGGATTGGTCAATCCGTTCGCGAGATATGGCAGTTTTGAGGTAAGAAACGCTTGAAAAACTCCAAATTTTCGCAGTTCTGATGCTCGAAACGAATAACCAGAACGGCCTAGGGGAAAACTACTCATACCGTTGTAATGGGGCTAGTTTCTACTTTCAGATGCAACGGAAACTTTGCGGATTGGTCAATCCGTTCGCGAGATATGGCAGTTTTAAGGTAAGAAACGCTTGAAAAACTCCAAATTTTCGCAGTTCTGATGCTCGAAACGAATAACCAGAACGGCCTAGGGGAAAACTACTCATACCGTTGTAATGGGGCTAGTTTCTACTTTCAGATGCAACAGAAACTTTGCGGATTGGTCAATCCGTTCGCGAGATATGGCAGTTTTAAGGTAAGAAACGCTTGAAAAACTCCAAATTTTCGCAGTTCTGATGCTCGAAACGAATAACCAGAACGGCCTAGGGGAAAACTACTCATACCGTTGTAATGGGGCTAGTTTCTACTTTCAGATGCAACAGAAACTTTGCGGATTGGTCAATCCGTTCGCGAGATATGGCAGTTTTGAGGTAAGAAACGCTTGAAAAACTCCAAATTTTCGCAGTTCTGATGCTCGAAACGAATAACTAGAACGGCCTAGGGGAAAACTACTCATACCGTTGTAATGGGGAGAGTTTCTACTTTCAGATGCAACAGAAACTTTGCGGATTGGTCAATCCGTTCGCGAGATATGGCAGTTTTGAGGTAAGAAACGCTTGAAAAACTCCAAATTTTCGCAGTTCTGATGCTCGAAACGAATAACCAGAACGGCCTGGGGAAAACTACTCATACCGTTGTAATGGGGCTAGTTTCTACTTTCAGATGCAACAGAAACTTTGCGGATTGGTCAATCCGTTCGCGAGATATGGCAGTTTTGAGGTAAGAAACGCTTGAAAAACTCCAAATTTTCGCAGTTCTGATGCTCGAAACGAATAACCAGAACGGCCTAGGGGAAAACTACTCATACCGTTGTAATGGGGCTAGTTTCTACTTTCAGATGCAACAGAAACTTTGCGGATTGGTCAATCCGTTCGCGAGATATGGCAGTTTTGAGGTAAGAAACGCTTGAGAAACTCCAAATTTTCGCAGTTCTGATGCTCGAAACGAATAACTAGAACGGCCTAGGGGAAAACTACTCATACCGTTGTAATGGGGCGAGTTTCTACTTTCAGATGCAACAGAAACTTTGCGGATTGGCCAATCCGTTCGCGAGATATGGCAGTTTTGAGGTAAGAAACGCTTGAAAAACTCCAAATTTTCGCAGTTCTGATGCTCGAAACGAATAACCAGAACGGCCTAGGGGAAAACTACTCATACCGTTGTAATGGGGCTAGTTTCTACTTTCAGATGCAACAGAAACTTTGCGGATTGGTCAATCCGTTCGCGAGATATGGCAGTTTTGAGGTAAGAAACGCTTGAAAAACTCCAAATTTTCGCAGTTCTGATGCTCGAAACGAATAACCAGAACGGCCTAGGGGAAAACTACTCATACCGTTGTAATGGGGCTAGTTTCTACTTTCAGATGCAACAGAAACTTTGCGGATTGGTCAATCCGTTCGCGAGATATGGCAGTTTTGAGGTAAGAAACGCTTGAAAAACTCCAAATTTTCGCAGTTCTGATGCTCGAAACGAATAACCAGAACGGCCTAGGAGAAAACTACTCATACCGTTGTAATGGGGCGAGTTTCTACTTTCAGATGCAACAGAAACTTTGCGGATTGGTCTATCCGTTCGCGAGATATGGCAGTTTTGAGGTAAGAAACGCTTGAAAAACTCCAAATTTTCGCAGTTCTGATGCTCGAAACGAATAACCAGAACGGCCTAGGGGAAAACTACTCATACCGTTGTAATGGGGCTAGTTTCTACTTTCAGATGCAACAGAAACTTTGCGGATTGGTCAATCCGTTCGCGAGATATGGCAGTTTTGAGGTAAGAAACGCTTGAAAAACTCCAAATTTTCGCAGTTCTGATGCTCGAAACGAATAACCAGAACGGCCTAGGGGAAAACTACTCATACCGTTGTAATGGGGCTAGTTTCTACTTTCAGATGCAACAGAAACTTTGCGGATTGGTCAATCCGTTCGCGAGATATGGTAGTTTTGAGGTAAGAAACGCTTGAAAAACTCAAAATTTTCGCAGTTCTGATGCTCGAAACGAATAACCAGAACGACCTAGGGGAAAACTACTCATACCGTTGTAATGGGGCTAGTTTCTACTTTCAGATGCAACAGAAACTTTGCGGATTGGTCAATCCGTTCGCGAGATATGGCAGTTTTGAGGTAAGAAACGCTTGAAAAACTCCAAATTTTCGCAGTTCTGATGCTCGAAACGAGTAACCAGAACGGCCTAGGGGAAAACTACTCATACCGTTGTAATGGGGCTAGTTTCTACTTTCAGATGCAACAGAAACTTTGCGGATTGGTCAATCCGTTCGCGAGATATGGCAGTTTTAAGGTAAGAAACGCTTGAAAAACTCCAAATTTTCGCAGTTCTGATGCTCGAAACGAATAACCAGAACGGCCTAGGGGAAAACTACTCATACCGTTGTAATGGGGCTAGTTTCTACTTTCAGATGCAACAGAAACTTTGCGGATTGGTCAATCCGTTCGCGAGATATGGCAGTTTTGAGGTAAGAAACGCTTGAAAAACTCCAAATTTTCGCAGTTCTGATGCTCGAAACGAATAACTAGAACGGCCTAGGGGAAAACTACTCATACCGTTGTAATGGGGCGAGTTTCTACTTTCAGATGCAACAGAAACTTTGCGGATTGGCCAATCCGTTCGCGAGATATGGCAGTTTTGAGGTAAGAAACGCTTGAAAAACTCCAAATGTTCGCAGTTCTGATGCTCGAAACGAATAACTAGAACGGCCTAGGGGAAAACTACTCATACCGTTGTAATGGGGCTAGTTTCTACTTTCAGATGCAACAGAAACTTTGCGGATTGGTCAATCCGTTCGCGAGATATGGCAGTTTTGAGGTAAGAAACGCTTGAAAAACTCCAAATTTTCGCAGTTCTGATGCTCGAAACGAATAACTAGAACGGCCTAGGGGAAAACTACTCATACCGTTGTAATGGGGAGAGTTTCTACTTTCAGATGCAACAGAAACTTTGCGGATTGGTCAATCCGTTCGCGAGATATGGCAGTTTTGAGGTAAGAAACGCTTGAAAAACTCCAAATTTTCGCAGTTCTGATGCTCGAAACGAATAACCAGAACGGCCTGGGGAAAACTACTCATACCGTTGTAATGGGGCTAGTTTCTACTTTCAGATGCAACAGAAACTTTGCGGATTGGTCAATCCGTTCGCGAGATATGGCAGTTTTGAGGTAAGAAACGCTTGAAAAACTCCAAATTTTCGCAGTTCTGATGCTCGAAACGAATAACCAGAACGGCCTAGGGGAAAACTACTCATACCGTTGTAATGGGGCTAGTTTCTACTTTCAGATGCAACAGAAACTTTGCGGATTGGTCAATCCGTTCGCGAGATATGGCAGTTTTGAGGTAAGAAACGCTTGAGAAACTCCAAATTTTCGCAGTTCTGATGCTCGAAACGAATAACTAGAACGGCCTAGGGGAAAACTACTCATACCGTTGTAATGGGGCGAGTTTCTACTTTCAGATGCAACAGAAACTTTGCGGATTGGCCAATCCGTTCGCGAGATATGGCAGTTTTGAGGTAAGAAACGCTTGAAAAACTCCAAATTTTCGCAGTTCTGATGCTCGAAACGAATAACCAGAACGGCCTAGGGGAAAACTACTCATACCGTTGTAATGGGGCTAGTTTCTACTTTCAGATGCAACAGAAACTTTGCGGATTGGTCAATCCGTTCGCGAGATATGGCAGTTTTGAGGTAAGAAACGCTTGAAAAACTCCAAATTTTCGCAGTTCTGATGCTCGAAACGAATAACCAGAACGGCCTAGGGGAAAACTACTCATACCGTTGTAATGGGGCTAGTTTCTACTTTCAGATGCAACAGAAACTTTGCGGATTGGTCAATCCGTTCGCGAGATATGGCAGTTTTGAGGTAAGAAACGCTTGAAAAACTCCAAATTTTCGCAGTTCTGATGCTCGAAACGAATAACCAGAACGGCCTAGGAGAAAACTACTCATACCGTTGTAATGGGGCGAGTTTCTACTTTCAGATGCAACAGAAACTTTGCGGATTGGTCTATCCGTTCGCGAGATATGGCAGTTTTGAGGTAAGAAACGCTTGAAAAACTCCAAATTTTCGCAGTTCTGATGCTCGAAACGAATAACCAGAACGGCCTAGGGGAAAACTACTCATACCGTTGTAATGGGGCTAGTTTCTACTTTCAGATGCAACAGAAACTTTGCGGATTGGTCAATCCGTTCGCGAGATATGGCAGTTTTGAGGTAAGAAACGCTTGAAAAACTCCAAATTTTCGCAGTTCTGATGCTCGAAACGAATAACCAGAACGGCCTAGGGGAAAACTACTCATACCGTTGTAATGGGGCTAGTTTCTACTTTCAGATGCAACAGAAACTTTGCGGATTGGTCAATCCGTTCGCGAGATATGGTAGTTTTGAGGTAAGAAACGCTTGAAAAACTCAAAATTTTCGCAGTTCTGATGCTCGAAACGAATAACCAGAACGACCTAGGGGAAAACTACTCATACCGTTGTAATGGGGCTAGTTTCTACTTTCAGATGCAACAGAAACTTTGCGGATTGGTCAATCCGTTCGCGAGATATGGCAGTTTTGAGGTAAGAAACGCTTGAAAAACTCCAAATTTTCGCAGTTCTGATGCTCGAAACGAATAACCAGAACGGCCTAGGGGAAAACTACTCATACCGTTGTAATGGGGCTAGTTTCTACTTTCAGATGCAACAGAAACTTTGCGGATTGGTCAATCCGTTCGCGAGATATGGCAGTTTTGAGGTAAGAAACGCTTGAAAAACTCCAAATTTTCGCAGTTCTGATGCTCGAAACGAGTAACCAGAACGGCCTAGGGGAAAACTACTCATACCGTTGTAATGGGGCTAGTTTCTACTTTCAGATGCAACAGAAACTTTGCGGATTGGTCAATCCGTTCGCGAGATATGGCAGTTTTAAGGTAAGAAACGCTTGAAAAACTCCAAATTTTCGCAGTTCTGATGCTCGAAACGAATAACCAGAACGGCCTAGGGGAAAACTACTCATACCGTTGTAATGGGGCTAGTTTCTACTTTCAGATGCAACAGAAACTTTGCGGATTGGTCAATCCGTTCGCGAGATATGGCAGTTTTGAGGTAAGAAACGCTTGAAAAACTCCAAATTTTCGCAGTTCTGATGCTCGAAACGAATAACTAGAACGGCCTAGGGGAAAACTACTCATACCGTTGTAATGGGGCGAGTTTCTACTTTCAGATGCAACAGAAACTTTGCGGATTGGCCAATCCGTTCGCGAGATATGGCAGTTTTGAGGTAAGAAACGCTTGAAAAACTCCAAATGTTCGCAGTTCTGATGCTCGAAACGAATAACTAGAACGGCCTAGGGGAAAACTACTCATACCGTTGTAATGGGGCTAGTTTCTACTTTCAGATGCAACAGAAACTTTGCGGATTGGTCAATCCGTTCGCGAGATATGGCAGTTTTGAGGTAAGAAACGCTTGAAAAACTCCAAATTTTCGCAGTTCTGATGCTCGAAACGAATAACCAGAACGGCCTAGGGGAAAACTACTCATACCGTTGTAATGGGGCTAGTTTCTACTTTCAGATGCAACGGAAACTTTGCGGATTGGTCAATCCGTTCGCGAGATATGGCAGTTTTGAGGTAAGAAACGCTTGAAAAACTCCAAATTTTCGCAGTTCTGATGCTCGAAACGAGTAACCAGAACGGCCTAGGGGAAAACTACTCATACCGTTGTAATGGGGCTAGTTTCTACTTTCAGATGCAACAGAAACTTTGCGGATTGGTCAATCCGTTCGCGAGATATGGCAGTTTTAAGGTAAGAAACGCTTGAAAAATTCCAAATTTTCGCAGTTCTGATGCTCGAAACGAATAACCAGAACGGCCTAGGGGAAAACTACTCATACCGTTGTAATGGGGCTAGTTTCTACTTTCAGATGCAACAGAAACTTTGCGGATTGGTCAATCCGTTCGCGAGATATGGCAGTTTTGAGGTAAGAAACGCTTGAAAAACTCCAAATTTTCGCAGTTCTGATGCTCGAAACGAGTAACCAGAACGGCCTAGGGGAAAACTACTCATACCGTTGTAATGGGGCTAGTTTCTACTTTCAGATGCAACAGAAACTTTGCGGATTGGTCAATCCGTTCGCGAGATATGGCAGTTTTAAGGTAAGAAACGCTTGAAAAACTCCAAATTTTTGCAGTTCTGATGCTCGAAACGAATAACCAGAACGGCCTAGGGGAAAACTACTCATACCGTTGTAATGGGGCTAGTTTCTACTTTCAGATGCAACAGAAACTTTGCGGATTGGTCAATCCGTTCGCGAGATATGGCAGTTTTGAGGTAAGAAACGCTTGAAAAACTCCAAATTTTCGCAGTTCTGATGCTCGAAACGAATAACTAGAACGGCCTAGGGGAAAACTACTCATACCGTTGTAATGGGGAGAGTTTCTACTTTCAGATGCAACAGAAACTTTGCGGATTGGTCAATCCGTTCGCGAGATATGGCAGTTTTGAGGTAAGAAACGCTTGAAAAACTCCAAATTTTCGCAGTTCTGATGCTCGAAACGAATAACCAGAACGGCCTGGGGAAAACTACTCATACCGTTGTAATGGGGCTAGTTTCTACTTTCAGATGCAACAGAAACTTTGCGGATTGGTCAATCCGTTCGCGAGATATGGCAGTTTTGAGGTAAGAAACGCTTGAAAAACTCCAAATTTTCGCAGTTCTGATGCTCGAAACGAATAACCAGAACGGCCTAGGGGAAAACTACTCATACCGTTGTAATGGGGCTAGTTTCTACTTTCAGATGCAACAGAAACTTTGCGGATTGGTCAATCCGTTCGCGAGATATGGCAGTTTTGAGGTAAGAAACGCTTGAGAAACTCCAAATTTTCGCAGTTCTGATGCTCGAAACGAATAACTAGAACGGCCTAGGGGAAAACTACTCATACCGTTGTAATGGGGCGAGTTTCTACTTTCAGATGCAACAGAAACTTTGCGGATTGGCCAATCCGTTCGCGAGATATGGCAGTTTTGAGGTAAGAAACGCTTGAAAAACTCCAAATTTTCGCAGTTCTGATGCTCGAAACGAATAACCAGAACGGCCTAGGGGAAAACTACTCATACCGTTGTAATGGGGCTAGTTTCTACTTTCAGATGCAACAGAAACTTTGCGGATTGGTCAATCCGTTCGCGAGATATGGCAGTTTTGAGGTAAGAAACGCTTGAAAAACTCCAAATTTTCGCAGTTCTGATGCTCGAAACGAATAACCAGAACGGCCTAGGGGAAAACTACTCATACCGTTGTAATGGGGCTAGTTTCTACTTTCAGATGCAACAGAAACTTTGCGGATTGGTCAATCCGTTCGCGAGATATGGCAGTTTTGAGGTAAGAAACGCTTGAAAAACTCCAAATTTTCGCAGTTCTGATGCTCGAAACGAATAACCAGAACGGCCTAGGAGAAAACTACTCATACCGTTGTAATGGGGCGAGTTTCTACTTTCAGATGCAACAGAAACTTTGCGGATTGGTCTATCCGTTCGCGAGATATGGCAGTTTTGAGGTAAGAAACGCTTGAAAAACTCCAAATTTTCGCAGTTCTGATGCTCGAAACGAATAACTAGAACGGCCTAGGGGAAAACTACTCATACCGTTGTAATGGGGCGAGTTTCTACTTTCAGATGCAACAGAAACTTTGCGGATTGGCCAATCCGTTCGCGAGATATGGCAGTTTTGAGGTAAGAAACGCTTGAAAAACTCCAAATGTTCGCAGTTCTGATGCTCGAAACGAATAACTAGAACGGCCTAGGGGAAAACTACTCATACCGTTGTAATGGGGCTAGTTTCTACTTTCAGATGCAACAGAAACTTTGCGGATTGGTCAATCCGTTCGCGAGATATGGCAGTTTTGAGGTAAGAAACGCTTGAAAAACTCCAAATTTTCGCAGTTCTGATGCTCGAAACGAATAACCAGAACGGCCTAGGGGAAAACTACTCATACCGTTGTAATGGGGCTAGTTTCTACTTTCAGATGCAACGGAAACTTTGCGGATTGGTCAATCCGTTCGCGAGATATGGCAGTTTTGAGGTAAGAAACGCTTGAAAAACTCCAAATTTTCGCAGTTCTGATGCTCGAAACGAGTAACCAGAACGGCCTAGGGGAAAACTACTCATACCGTTGTAATGGGGCTAGTTTCTACTTTCAGATGCAACAGAAACTTTGCGGATTGGTCAATCCGTTCGCGAGATATGGCAGTTTTAAGGTAAGAAACGCTTGAAAAATTCCAAATTTTCGCAGTTCTGATGCTCGAAACGAATAACCAGAACGGCCTAGGGGAAAACTACTCATACCGTTGTAATGGGGCTAGTTTCTACTTTCAGATGCAACAGAAACTTTGCGGATTGGTCAATCCGTTCGCGAGATATGGCAGTTTTGAGGTAAGAAACGCTTGAAAAACTCCAAATTTTCGCAGTTCTGATGCTCGAAACGAGTAACCAGAACGGCCTAGGGGAAAACTACTCATACCGTTGTAATGGGGCTAGTTTCTACTTTCAGATGCAACAGAAACTTTGCGGATTGGTCAATCCGTTCGCGAGATATGGCAGTTTTAAGGTAAGAAACGCTTGAAAAACTCCAAATTTTTGCAGTTCTGATGCTCGAAACGAATAACCAGAACGGCCTAGGGGAAAACTACTCATACCGTTGTAATGGGGCTAGTTTCTACTTTCAGATGCAACAGAAACTTTGCGGATTGGTCAATCCGTTCGCGAGATATGGCAGTTTTGAGGTAAGAAACGCTTGAAAAACTCCAAATTTTCGCAGTTCTGATGCTCGAAACGAATAACTAGAACGGCCTAGGGGAAAACTACTCATACCGTTGTAATGGGGAGAGTTTCTACTTTCAGATGCAACAGAAACTTTGCGGATTGGTCAATCCGTTCGCGAGATATGGCAGTTTTGAGGTAAGAAACGCTTGAAAAACTCCAAATTTTCGCAGTTCTGATGCTCGAAACGAATAACCAGAACGGCCTGGGGAAAACTACTCATACCGTTGTAATGGGGCTAGTTTCTACTTTCAGATGCAACAGAAACTTTGCGGATTGGTCAATCCGTTCGCGAGATATGGCAGTTTTGAGGTAAGAAACGCTTGAAAAACTCCAAATTTTCGCAGTTCTGATGCTCGAAACGAATAACCAGAACGGCCTAGGGGAAAACTACTCATACCGTTGTAATGGGGCTAGTTTCTACTTTCAGATGCAACAGAAACTTTGCGGATTGGTCAATCCGTTCGCGAGATATGGCAGTTTTGAGGTAAGAAACGCTTGAGAAACTCCAAATTTTCGCAGTTCTGATGCTCGAAACGAATAACTAGAACGGCCTAGGGGAAAACTACTCATACCGTTGTAATGGGGCGAGTTTCTACTTTCAGATGCAACAGAAACTTTGCGGATTGGCCAATCCGTTCGCGAGATATGGCAGTTTTGAGGTAAGAAACGCTTGAAAAACTCCAAATTTTCGCAGTTCTGATGCTCGAAACGAATAACCAGAACGGCCTAGGGGAAAACTACTCATACCGTTGTAATGGGGCTAGTTTCTACTTTCAGATGCAACAGAAACTTTGCGGATTGGTCAATCCGTTCGCGAGATATGGCAGTTTTGAGGTAAGAAACGCTTGAAAAACTCCAAATTTTCGCAGTTCTGATGCTCGAAACGAATAACCAGAACGGCCTAGGGGAAAACTACTCATACCGTTGTAATGGGGCTAGTTTCTACTTTCAGATGCAACAGAAACTTTGCGGATTGGTCAATCCGTTCGCGAGATATGGCAGTTTTGAGGTAAGAAACGCTTGAAAAACTCCAAATTTTCGCAGTTCTGATGCTCGAAACGAATAACCAGAACGGCCTAGGAGAAAACTACTCATACCGTTGTAATGGGGCGAGTTTCTACTTTCAGATGCAACAGAAACTTTGCGGATTGGTCTATCCGTTCGCGAGATATGGCAGTTTTGAGGTAAGAAACGCTTGAAAAACTCCAAATTTTCGCAGTTCTGATGCTCGAAACGAATAACCAGAACGGCCTAGGGGAAAACTACTCATACCGTTGTAATGGGGCTAGTTTCTACTTTCAGATGCAACAGAAACTTTGCGGATTGGTCAATCCGTTCGCGAGATATGGCAGTTTTGAGGTAAGAAACGCTTGAAAAACTCCAAATTTTCGCAGTTCTGATGCTCGAAACGAATAACCAGAACGGCCTAGGGGAAAACTACTCATACCGTTGTAATGGGGCTAGTTTCTACTTTCAGATGCAACAGAAACTTTGCGGATTGGTCAATCCGTTCGCGAGATATGGTAGTTTTGAGGTAAGAAACGCTTGAAAAACTCAAAATTTTCGCAGTTCTGATGCTCGAAACGAATAACCAGAACGACCTAGGGGAAAACTACTCATACCGTTGTAATGGGGCTAGTTTCTACTTTCAGATGCAACAGAAACTTTGCGGATTGGTCAATCCGTTCGCGAGATATGGCAGTTTTGAGGTAAGAAACGCTTGAAAAACTCCAAATTTTCGCAGTTCTGATGCTCGAAACGAGTAACCAGAACGGCCTAGGGGAAAACTACTCATACCGTTGTAATGGGGCTAGTTTCTACTTTCAGATGCAACAGAAACTTTGCGGATTGGTCAATCCGTTCGCGAGATATGGCAGTTTTAAGGTAAGAAACGCTTGAAAAACTCCAAATTTTCGCAGTTCTGATGCTCGAAACGAATAACCAGAACGGCCTAGGGGAAAACTACTCATACCGTTGTAATGGGGCTAGTTTCTACTTTCAGATGCAACAGAAACTTTGCGGATTGGTCAATCCGTTCGCGAGATATGGCAGTTTTGAGGTAAGAAACGCTTGAAAAACTCCAAATTTTCGCAGTTCTGATGCTCGAAACGAATAACTAGAACGGCCTAGGGGAAAACTACTCATACCGTTGTAATGGGGCTAGTTTCTACTTTCAGATGCAACAGAAACTTTGCGGATTGGTCAATCCGTTCGCGAGATATGGCAGTTTTGAGGTAAGAAACGCTTGAAAAACTCCAAATTTTCGCAGTTCTGATGCTCGAAACGAATAACCAGAACGGCCTAGGGGAAAACTACTCATACCGTTGTAATGGGGCTAGTTTCTACTTTCAGATGCAACGGAAACTTTGCGGATTGGTCAATCCGTTCGCGAGATATGGCAGTTTTGAGGTAAGAAACGCTTGAAAAACTCCAAATTTTCGCAGTTCTGATGCTCGAAACGAGTAACCAGAACGGCCTAGGGGAAAACTACTCATACCGTTGTAATGGGGCTAGTTTCTACTTTCAGATGCAACAGAAACTTTGCGGATTGGTCAATCCGTTCGCGAGATATGGCAGTTTTAAGGTAAGAAACGCTTGAAAAATTCCAAATTTTCGCAGTTCTGATGCTCGAAACGAATAACCAGAACGGCCTAGGGGAAAACTACTCATACCGTTGTAATGGGGCTAGTTTCTACTTTCAGATGCAACAGAAACTTTGCGGATTGGTCAATCCGTTCGCGAGATATGGCAGTTTTGAGGTAAGAAACGCTTGAAAAACTCCAAATTTTCGCAGTTCTGATGCTCGAAACGAGTAACCAGAACGGCCTAGGGGAAAACTACTCATACCGTTGTAATGGGGCTAGTTTCTACTTTCAGATGCAACAGAAACTTTGCGGATTGGTCAATCCGTTCGCGAGATATGGCAGTTTTAAGGTAAGAAACGCTTGAAAAACTCCAAATTTTTGCAGTTCTGATGCTCGAAACGAATAACCAGAACGGCCTAGGGGAAAACTACTCATACCGTTGTAATGGGGCTAGTTTCTACTTTCAGATGCAACAGAAACTTTGCGGATTGGTCAATCCGTTCGCGAGATATGGCAGTTTTGAGGTAAGAAACGCTTGAAAAACTCCAAATTTTCGCAGTTCTGATGCTCGAAACGAATAACTAGAACGGCCTAGGGGAAAACTACTCATACCGTTGTAATGGGGAGAGTTTCTACTTTCAGATGCAACAGAAACTTTGCGGATTGGTCAATCCGTTCGCGAGATATGGCAGTTTTGAGGTAAGAAACGCTTGAAAAACTCCAAATTTTCGCAGTTCTGATGCTCGAAACGAATAACCAGAACGGCCTGGGGAAAACTACTCATACCGTTGTAATGGGGCTAGTTTCTACTTTCAGATGCAACAGAAACTTTGCGGATTGGTCAATCCGTTCGCGAGATATGGCAGTTTTGAGGTAAGAAACGCTTGAAAAACTCCAAATTTTCGCAGTTCTGATGCTCGAAACGAATAACCAGAACGGCCTAGGGGAAAACTACTCATACCGTTGTAATGGGGCTAGTTTCTACTTTCAGATGCAACAGAAACTTTGCGGATTGGTCAATCCGTTCGCGAGATATGGCAGTTTTGAGGTAAGAAACGCTTGAGAAACTCCAAATTTTCGCAGTTCTGATGCTCGAAACGAATAACTAGAACGGCCTAGGGGAAAACTACTCATACCGTTGTAATGGGGCGAGTTTCTACTTTCAGATGCAACAGAAACTTTGCGGATTGGCCAATCCGTTCGCGAGATATGGCAGTTTTGAGGTAAGAAACGCTTGAAAAACTCCAAATTTTCGCAGTTCTGATGCTCGAAACGAATAACCAGAACGGCCTAGGGGAAAACTACTCATACCGTTGTAATGGGGCTAGTTTCTACTTTCAGATGCAACAGAAACTTTGCGGATTGGTCAATCCGTTCGCGAGATATGGCAGTTTTGAGGTAAGAAACGCTTGAAAAACTCCAAATTTTCGCAGTTCTGATGCTCGAAACGAATAACCAGAACGGCCTAGGGGAAAACTACTCATACCGTTGTAATGGGGCTAGTTTCTACTTTCAGATGCAACAGAAACTTTGCGGATTGGTCAATCCGTTCGCGAGATATGGCAGTTTTGAGGTAAGAAACGCTTGAAAAACTCCAAATTTTCGCAGTTCTGATGCTCGAAACGAATAACCAGAACGGCCTAGGAGAAAACTACTCATACCGTTGTAATGGGGCGAGTTTCTACTTTCAGATGCAACAGAAACTTTGCGGATTGGTCTATCCGTTCGCGAGATATGGCAGTTTTGAGGTAAGAAACGCTTGAAAAACTCCAAATTTTCGCAGTTCTGATGCTCGAAACGAATAACTAGAACGGCCTAGGGGAAAACTACTCATACCGTTGTAATGGGGCGAGTTTCTACTTTCAGATGCAACAGAAACTTTGCGGATTGGCCAATCCGTTCGCGAGATATGGCAGTTTTGAGGTAAGAAACGCTTGAAAAACTCCAAATGTTCGCAGTTCTGATGCTCGAAACGAATAACTAGAACGGCCTAGGGGAAAACTACTCATACCGTTGTAATGGGGCTAGTTTCTACTTTCAGATGCAACAGAAACTTTGCGGATTGGTCAATCCGTTCGCGAGATATGGCAGTTTTGAGGTAAGAAACGCTTGAAAAACTCCAAATTTTCGCAGTTCTGATGCTCGAAACGAATAACCAGAACGGCCTAGGGGAAAACTACTCATACCGTTGTAATGGGGCTAGTTTCTACTTTCAGATGCAACGGAAACTTTGCGGATTGGTCAATCCGTTCGCGAGATATGGCAGTTTTGAGGTAAGAAACGCTTGAAAAACTCCAAATTTTCGCAGTTCTGATGCTCGAAACGAGTAACCAGAACGGCCTAGGGGAAAACTACTCATACCGTTGTAATGGGGCTAGTTTCTACTTTCAGATGCAACAGAAACTTTGCGGATTGGTCAATCCGTTCGCGAGATATGGCAGTTTTAAGGTAAGAAACGCTTGAAAAATTCCAAATTTTCGCAGTTCTGATGCTCGAAACGAATAACCAGAACGGCCTAGGGGAAAACTACTCATACCGTTGTAATGGGGCTAGTTTCTACTTTCAGATGCAACAGAAACTTTGCGGATTGGTCAATCCGTTCGCGAGATATGGCAGTTTTGAGGTAAGAAACGCTTGAAAAACTCCAAATTTTCGCAGTTCTGATGCTCGAAACGAGTAACCAGAACGGCCTAGGGGAAAACTACTCATACCGTTGTAATGGGGCTAGTTTCTACTTTCAGATGCAACAGAAACTTTGCGGATTGGTCAATCCGTTCGCGAGATATGGCAGTTTTAAGGTAAGAAACGCTTGAAAAACTCCAAATTTTTGCAGTTCTGATGCTCGAAACGAATAACCAGAACGGCCTAGGGGAAAACTACTCATACCGTTGTAATGGGGCTAGTTTCTACTTTCAGATGCAACAGAAACTTTGCGGATTGGTCAATCCGTTCGCGAGATATGGCAGTTTTGAGGTAAGAAACGCTTGAAAAACTCCAAATTTTCGCAGTTCTGATGCTCGAAACGAATAACTAGAACGGCCTAGGGGAAAACTACTCATACCGTTGTAATGGGGAGAGTTTCTACTTTCAGATGCAACAGAAACTTTGCGGATTGGTCAATCCGTTCGCGAGATATGGCAGTTTTGAGGTAAGAAACGCTTGAAAAACTCCAAATTTTCGCAGTTCTGATGCTCGAAACGAATAACCAGAACGGCCTGGGGAAAACTACTCATACCGTTGTAATGGGGCTAGTTTCTACTTTCAGATGCAACAGAAACTTTGCGGATTGGTCAATCCGTTCGCGAGATATGGCAGTTTTGAGGTAAGAAACGCTTGAAAAACTCCAAATTTTCGCAGTTCTGATGCTCGAAACGAATAACCAGAACGGCCTAGGGGAAAACTACTCATACCGTTGTAATGGGGCTAGTTTCTACTTTCAGATGCAACAGAAACTTTGCGGATTGGTCAATCCGTTCGCGAGATATGGCAGTTTTGAGGTAAGAAACGCTTGAGAAACTCCAAATTTTCGCAGTTCTGATGCTCGAAACGAATAACTAGAACGGCCTAGGGGAAAACTACTCATACCGTTGTAATGGGGCGAGTTTCTACTTTCAGATGCAACAGAAACTTTGCGGATTGGCCAATCCGTTCGCGAGATATGGCAGTTTTGAGGTAAGAAACGCTTGAAAAACTCCAAATTTTCGCAGTTCTGATGCTCGAAACGAATAACCAGAACGGCCTAGGGGAAAACTACTCATACCGTTGTAATGGGGCTAGTTTCTACTTTCAGATGCAACAGAAACTTTGCGGATTGGTCAATCCGTTCGCGAGATATGGCAGTTTTGAGGTAAGAAACGCTTGAAAAACTCCAAATTTTCGCAGTTCTGATGCTCGAAACGAATAACCAGAACGGCCTAGGGGAAAACTACTCATACCGTTGTAATGGGGCTAGTTTCTACTTTCAGATGCAACAGAAACTTTGCGGATTGGTCAATCCGTTCGCGAGATATGGCAGTTTTGAGGTAAGAAACGCTTGAAAAACTCCAAATTTTCGCAGTTCTGATGCTCGAAACGAATAACCAGAACGGCCTAGGAGAAAACTACTCATACCGTTGTAATGGGGCGAGTTTCTACTTTCAGATGCAACAGAAACTTTGCGGATTGGTCTATCCGTTCGCGAGATATGGCAGTTTTGAGGTAAGAAACGCTTGAAAAACTCCAAATTTTCGCAGTTCTGATGCTCGAAACGAATAACCAGAACGGCCTAGGGGAAAACTACTCATACCGTTGTAATGGGGCTAGTTTCTACTTTCAGATGCAACAGAAACTTTGCGGATTGGTCAATCCGTTCGCGAGATATGGCAGTTTTGAGGTAAGAAACGCTTGAAAAACTCCAAATTTTCGCAGTTCTGATGCTCGAAACGAATAACCAGAACGGCCTAGGGGAAAACTACTCATACCGTTGTAATGGGGCTAGTTTCTACTTTCAGATGCAACAGAAACTTTGCGGATTGGTCAATCCGTTCGCGAGATATGGTAGTTTTGAGGTAAGAAACGCTTGAAAAACTCAAAATTTTCGCAGTTCTGATGCTCGAAACGAATAACCAGAACGACCTAGGGGAAAACTACTCATACCGTTGTAATGGGGCTAGTTTCTACTTTCAGATGCAACAGAAACTTTGCGGATTGGTCAATCCGTTCGCGAGATATGGCAGTTTTGAGGTAAGAAACGCTTGAAAAACTCCAAATTTTCGCAGTTCTGATGCTCGAAACGAGTAACCAGAACGGCCTAGGGGAAAACTACTCATACCGTTGTAATGGGGCTAGTTTCTACTTTCAGATGCAACAGAAACTTTGCGGATTGGTCAATCCGTTCGCGAGATATGGCAGTTTTAAGGTAAGAAACGCTTGAAAAACTCCAAATTTTCGCAGTTCTGATGCTCGAAACGAATAACCAGAACGGCCTAGGGGAAAACTACTCATACCGTTGTAATGGGGCTAGTTTCTACTTTCAGATGCAACAGAAACTTTGCGGATTGGTCAATCCGTTCGCGAGATATGGCAGTTTTGAGGTAAGAAACGCTTGAAAAACTCCAAATTTTCGCAGTTCTGATGCTCGAAACGAATAACTAGAACGGCCTAGGGGAAAACTACTCATACCGTTGTAATGGGGCGAGTTTCTACTTTCAGATGCAACAGAAACTTTGCGGATTGGCCAATCCGTTCGCGAGATATGGCAGTTTTGAGGTAAGAAACGCTTGAAAAACTCCAAATGTTCGCAGTTCTGATGCTCGAAACGAATAACTAGAACGGCCTAGGGGAAAACTACTCATACCGTTGTAATGGGGCTAGTTTCTACTTTCAGATGCAACAGAAACTTTGCGGATTGGTCAATCCGTTCGCGAGATATGGCAGTTTTGAGGTAAGAAACGCTTGAAAAACTCCAAATTTTCGCAGTTCTGATGCTCGAAACGAATAACTAGAACGGCCTAGGGGAAAACTACTCATACCGTTGTAATGGGGAGAGTTTCTACTTTCAGATGCAACAGAAACTTTGCGGATTGGCCAATCCGTTCGCGAGATATGGCAGTTTTGAGGTAAGAAACGCTTGAGAAACTCCAAATTTTCGCAGTTCTGATGCTCGAAACGAATAACTAGAACGGCCTAGGGGAAAACTACTCATACCGTTGTAATGGGGCGAGTTTCTACTTTCAGATGCAACAGAAACTTTGCGGATTGGTCAATCCGTTCGCGAGATATGGTAGTTTTGAGGTAAGAAACGCTTGAAAAACTCAAAATTTTCGCAGTTCTGATGCTCGAAACGAATAACTAGAACGGCCTAGGGGAAAACTACTCATACCGTTGTAATGGGGCGAGTTTCTACTTTCAGATGCAACAGAAACTTTGCGGATTGGCCAATCCGTTCGCGAGATATGGCAGTTTTGAGGTAAGAAACGCTTGAAAAACTCCAAATTTTCGCAGTTCTGATGCTCGAAACGAATAACCAGAACGGCCTAGGGGAAAACTACTCATACCGTTGTAATGGGGCTAGTTTCTACTTTCAGATGCAACAGAAACTTTGCGGATTGGTCAATCCGTTCGCGAGATATGGCAGTTTTGAGGTAAGAAACGCTTGAAAAACTCCAAATTTTCGCAGTTCTGATGCTCGAAACGAATAACCAGAACGGCCTAGGGGAAAACTACTCATACCGTTGTAATGGGGCTAGTTTCTACTTTCAGATGCAACAGAAACTTTGCGGATTGGTCAATCCGTTCGCGAGATATGGCAGTTTTGAGGTAAGAAACGCTTGAAAAACTCCAAATTTTCGCAGTTCTGATGCTCGAAACGAATAACCAGAACGGCCTAGGAGAAAACTACTCATACCGTTGTAATGGGGCGAGTTTCTACTTTCAGATGCAACAGAAACTTTGCGGATTGGTCTATCCGTTCGCGAGATATGGCAGTTTTGAGGTAAGAAACGCTTGAAAAACTCCAAATTTTCGCAGTTCTGATGCTCGAAACGAATAACCAGAACGGCCTAGGGGAAAACTACTCATACCGTTGTAATGGGGCTAGTTTCTACTTTCAGATGCAACAGAAACTTTGCGGATTGGTCAATCCGTTCGCGAGATATGGCAGTTTTGAGGTAAGAAACGCTTGAAAAACTCCAAATTTTCGCAGTTCTGATGCTCGAAACGAATAACCAGAACGGCCTAGGGGAAAACTACTCATACCGTTGTAATGGGGCTAGTTTCTACTTTCAGATGCAACAGAAACTTTGCGGATTGGTCAATCCGTTCGCGAGATATGGTAGTTTTGAGGTAAGAAACGCTTGAAAAACTCAAAATTTTCGCAGTTCTGATGCTCGAAACGAATAACCAGAACGACCTAGGGGAAAACTACTCATACCGTTGTAATGGGGCTAGTTTCTACTTTCAGATGCAACAGAAACTTTGCGGATTGGTCAATCCGTTCGCGAGATATGGCAGTTTTGAGGTAAGAAACGCTTGAAAAACTCCAAATTTTCGCAGTTCTGATGCTCGAAACGAGTAACCAGAACGGCCTAGGGGAAAACTACTCATACCGTTGTAATGGGGCTAGTTTCTACTTTCAGATGCAACAGAAACTTTGCGGATTGGTCAATCCGTTCGCGAGATATGGCAGTTTTAAGGTAAGAAACGCTTGAAAAACACCAAATTTTCGCAGTTCTGATGCTCGAAACGAATAACCAGAACGGCCTAGGGGAAAACTACTCATACCGTTGTAATGGGGCTAGTTTCTACTTTCAGATGCAACAGAAACTTTGCGGATTGGTCAATCCGTTCGCGAGATATGGCAGTTTTGAGGTAAGAAACGCTTGAAAAACTCCAAATTTTCGCAGTTCTGATGCTCGAAACGAATAACTAGAACGGCCTAGGGGAAAACTACTCATACCGTTGTAATGGGGCGAGTTTCTACTTTCAGATGCAACAGAAACTTTGCGGATTGGCCAATCCGTTCGCGAGATATGGCAGTTTTGAGGTAAGAAACGCTTGAAAAACTCCAAATGTTCGCAGTTCTGATGCTCGAAACGAATAACTAGAACGGCCTAGGGGAAAACTACTCATACCGTTGTAATGGGGCTAGTTTCTACTTTCAGATGCAACAGAAACTTTGCGGATTGGTCAATCCGTTCGCGAGATATGGCAGTTTTGAGGTAAGAAACGCTTGAAAAACTCCAAATTTTCGCAGTTCTGATGCTCGAAACGAATAACTAGAACGGCCTAGGGGAAAACTACTCATACCGTTGTAATGGGGAGAGTTTCTACTTTCAGATGCAACAGAAACTTTGCGGATTGGTCAATCCGTTCGCGAGATATGGCAGTTTTGAGGTAAGAAACGCTTGAAAAACTCCAAATTTTCGCAGTTCTGATGCTCGAAACGAATAACCAGAACGGCCTGGGGAAAACTACTCATACCGTTGTAATGGGGCTAGTTTCTACTTTCAGATGCAACAGAAACTTTGCGGATTGGTCAATCCGTTCGCGAGATATGGCAGTTTTGAGGTAAGAAACGCTTGAAAAACTCCAAATTTTCGCAGTTCTGATGCTCGAAACGAATAACCAGAACGGCCTAGGGGAAAACTACTCATACCGTTGTAATGGGGCTAGTTTCTACTTTCAGATGCAACAGAAACTTTGCGGATTGGTCAATCCGTTCGCGAGATATGGTAGTTTTGAGGTAAGAAACGCTTGAAAAACTCCAAATTTTCGCAGTTCTGATGCTCGAAACGAATAACCAGAACGGCCTAGGGGAAAACTACTCATACCGTTGTAATGGGGCTAGTTTCTACTTTCAGATGCAACAGAAACTTTGCGGATTGGTCAATCCGTTCGCGAGATATGGCAGTTTTGAGGTAAGAAACGCTTGAAAAACTCCAAATTTTCGCAGTTCTGATGCTCGAAACGAATAACCAGAACGGCCTAGGGGAAAACGACTCATACCGTTCTAATGGGGCTAGTTTCTACTTTCAGATGCAACAGAAACTTTGCGGATTGGTCAATCCGTTCGCGAGATATGGCAGTTTTGAGGTAAGAAACGCTTGAAAAACTCCAAATTTTCGCAGTTCTGATGCTCGAAACGAATAACCAGAACGGCCTAGGGGAAAACTACTCATACCGTTGTAATGGGGCTAGTTTCTACTTTCAGATGCAACAGAAACTTTGCGGATTGGTCAATCCGTTCGCGAGATATGGCAGTTTTAAGGTAAGAAACGCTTGAAAAACTCCAAATTTTCGCAGTTCTGATGCTCGAAACGAATAACCAGAACGGCCTAGGGGAAAACTACTCATACCGTTGTAATGGGGCTAGTTTCTACTTTCAGATGCAACAGAAACTTTGCGGATTGGTCAATCCGTTCGCGAGATATGGCAGTTTTGAGGTAAGAAACGCTTGAAAAACTCCAAATTTTCGCAGTTCTGATGCTCGAAACGAATAACCAGAACGGCCTAGGGGAAAACTACTCATACCCTTGTAATGGGGCTAGTTTCTACTTTCAGATGCAACAGAAACTTTGCGGATTGGTCAATCCGTTCGCGAGATATGGCAGTTTTGAGGTAAGAAACGCTTGAAAAACTCCAAATTTTCGCAGTTTTGACGCTCGAAACGAATAACTAGAACGGCCTAGGGGAAAACTACTCATACCGTTGTAATGGGGCTAGTTTCTACTTTCAGATGCACAGAAACTTTGCGGATTGGCCAATCCGTTCGCGAGATATGGCAGTTTTAAGGTAAGAAACGCTTGAAAAACTCCAAATTTTCGCAGTTCTGATGCTCGAAACGAATAACCAGAACGGCCTAGGGGAAAACTACTCATACCGTTGTAATGGTGCTAGTTTCTACTTTCAGATGCAACAGAAACTTTGCGGATGGTCAATCCGTTCGCGAGATATGGCAGTTTTGAGGTAAGAAACGCTTGAAAAACTCCAAATTTTCGCAGTTCTGATGCTCGAAACGAGTAACCAGAACGGCCTAGGGGAAAACTACTCATACCGTTGTAATGGGGCTAGTTTCTACTTTCAGATGCAACAGAAACTTTGCGGATTGGTCAATCCGTTCGCGAGATATGGCAGTTTTGAGGTAAGAAACGCTTGAAAAACTCCAAATTTTCGCAGTTCTGATGCTTGAAACGAATAACCAGAACGGCCTAGGGGAAAACTACTCATACCGTTGTAATGGGGCTAGTTTCTACTTTCAGATGCAACAGAAACTTTGCGGATTGGTCAATCCGTTCGCGAGATATGGCAGTTTTGAGGTAAGAAACGCTTGAAAAACTCCAAATTTTCGCAGTTTTGACGCTCGAAACGAATAACTAGAACGGCCTAGGGGAAAACTACTCATACCGTTGTAATGGGGCTAGTTTCTACTTTCAGATGCACAGAAACTTTGCGGATTGGCCAATCCGTTCGCGAGATATGGCAGTTTTAAGGTAAGAAACGCTTGAAAAACTCCAAATTTTCGCAGTTCTGATGCTCGAAACGAATAACCAGAACGGCCTAGGGGAAAACTACTCATACCGTTGTAATGGGGCTAGTTTCTACTTTCAGATGCAACAGAAACTTTGCGGATTGGTCAATCCGTTCGCGAGATATGGCAGTTTTGAGGTAAGAAACGCTTGAAAAACTCAAAATTTTCGCAGTTCTGATGCTCGAAACGAGTAACCAGAACGGCCTAGGGGAAAACTACTCATACCGTTGTAATGGGGCTAGTTTCTACTTTCAGATGCAACAGAAACTTTGCGGATTGGTCAATCCGTTCGCGAGATATGGCAGTTTTAAGGTAAGAAACGCTTGAAAAACTCCAAATTTTCGCAGTTCTGATGCTCGAAACGAATAACCAGAACGGCCTAGGGGAAAACTACTCATACCGTTGTAATGGGGCTAGTTTCTACTTTCAGATGCAACAGAAACTTTGCGGATTGGTCAATCCGTTCGCGAGATATGGCAGTTTTGAGGTAAGAAACGCTTGAAAAACTCCAAATTTTCGCAGTTCTGATGCTCGAAACGAATAACCAGAACGGCCTAGGGGAAAACTACTCATACCGTTGTAATGGGGCTAGTTTCTACTTTCAGATGCAACAGAAACTTTGCGGATTGGTCAATCCGTTCGCGAGATATGGCAGTTTTGAGGTAAGAAACGCTTGAAAAACTCCAAATTTTCGCAGTTCTGATGCTCGAAACGAATAACCAGAACGGCCTAGGGGAAAACTACTCATACCGTTGTAATGGGGCTAGTTTCTACTTTCAGATGCAACAGAAACTTTGCGTATTGGTCAATCCGTTCGCGAGATATGGCAGTTTTGAGGTAAGACACGCTTGAAAAACTCCAAATTTTCGCAGTTCTGATGCTCGAAACGAATAACCAGAACGGCCTAGGGGAAAACTACTCATACCGTTGTAATGGGGCTAGTTTCTACTTTCAGAGGCAACAGAAACTTTGCGGATTGGTCAATCCGTTCGCGAGATATGGCAGTTTTAAGGTAAGAAACGCTTGAAAAACTCCAAATTTTCGCAGTTCTGATGCTCGAAACGAATAACCAGAACGGCCTAGGGGAAAACTACTCATACCGTTGTAATGGGGCTAGTTTCTACTTTCAGATGCAACAGAAACTTTGCGGATTGGTCAATCCGTTCGCGAGATATGGCAGTTTTGAGGTAAGAAACGCTTGAAAAACTCCAAATTTTCGCAGTTCTGATGCTCGAAACGAATAACCAGAACGGCCTAGGGGAAAACTACTCATACCGTTGTAATGGGGCTAGTTTCTACTTGCAGATGCAACAGAAACTTTGCGGATTGGTCAATCCGTTCGCGAGATATGGCAGATTTGAGGTAAGAAACGCTTGAAAAACTCCAAATTTTCGCAGTTTTGACGCTCGAAACGAATAACTAGAACGGCCTAGGGGAAAACTACTCATACCGTTGTAATGGGGCTAGTTTCTACTTTCAGATGCACAGAAACTTTGCGGATTGGCCAATCCGTTCGCGAGATATGGCAGTTTTAAGGTAAGAAACGCTTGAAAAACTCCAAATTTTCGCAGTTCTGATGCTCGAAACGAATAACCAGAACGGCCTAGGGGAAAACTACTCATACCGTTGTAATGGGGCTAGTTTCTACTTTCAGATGCAACAGAAACTTTGCGGATTGGTCAATCCGTTCGCGAGATATGGCAGTTTTGAGGTAAGAAACGCTTGAAAAACTCAAAATTTCGCAGTTCTGATGCTCGAAACGAGTAACCAGAACGGCCTAGGGGAAAACTACTCATACCGTTGTAATGGGGCTAGTTTCTACTTTCAGATGCAACAGAAACTTTGCGGATTGGTCAATCCGTTCGCGAGATATGGCAGTTTTAAGGTAAGAAACGCTTGAAAAACTCCAAATTTTCGCAGTTCTGATGCTCGAAACGAATAACCAGAACGGCCTAGGGGAAAACTACTCATACCGTTGTAATGGGGCTAGTTTCTACTTTCAGATGCAACAGAAACTTTGCGGATTGGTCAATCCGTTCGCGAGATATGGCAGTTTTGAGGTAAGAAACGCTTGAAAAACTCCAAATTTTCGCAGTTCTGATGCTCCAAACGAATAACCAGAACGGCCTAGGGGAAAACGACTCATACCGTTCTAATGGGGCTAGTTTCTACTTTCAGATGCAACAGAAACTTTGCGGATTGGTCAATCCGTTCGCGAGATATGGCAGTTTTGAGGTAAGAAACGCTTGAAAAACTCCAAATTTTCGCAGTTCTGATGCTCGAAACGAATAACCAGAACGGCCTAGGGGAAAACTACTCATACCGTTGTAATGGGGCTAGTTTCTACTTTCAGATGCAACAGAAACTTTGCGGATTGGTCAATCCGTTCGCGAGATATGGCAGTTTTAAGGTAAGAAACGCTTGAAAAACTCCAAATTTTCGCAGTTCTGATGCTCGAAACGAATAACCAGAACGGCCTAGGGGAAAACTACTCATACCGTTGTAATGGGGCTAGTTTCTACTTTCAGATGCAACAGAAACTTTGCGGATTGGTCAATCCGTTCGCGAGATATGGCAGTTTTGAGGTAAGAAACGCTTGAAAAACTCCAAATTTTCGCAGTTCTGATGCTCGAAACGAATAACCAGAACGGCCTAGGGGAAAACTACTCATACCCTTGTAATGGGGCTAGTTTCTACTTTCAGATGCAACAGAAACTTTGCGGATTGGTCAATCCGTTCGCGAGATATGGCAGTTTTGAGGTAAGAAACGCTTGAAAAACTCCAAATTTTCGCAGTTTTGACGCTCGAAACGAATAACTAGAACGGCCTAGGGGAAAACTACTCATACCGTTGTAATGGGGCTAGTTTCTACTTTCAGATGCACAGAAACTTTGCGGATTGGCCAATCCGTTCGCGAGATATGGCAGTTTTAAGGTAAGAAACGCTTGAAAAACTCCAAATTTTCGCAGTTCTGATGCTCGAAACGAATAACCAGAACGGCCTAGGGGAAAACTACTCATACCGTTGTAATGGGCTAGTTTCTACTTTCAGATGCAACAGAAACTTTGCGGATTGGTCAATCCGTTCGCGAGATATGGCAGTTTTGAGGTAAGAAACGCTTGAAAAACTCCAAATTTTCGCAGTTCTGATGCTCGAAACGAATAACCAGAACGGCCTAGGGGAAAACTACTCATACCGTTGTAATGGGGCTAGTTTCTACTTTCAGATGCAACAGAAACTTTGCGGATTGGTCAATCCGTTCGCGAGATATGGCAGTTTTGAGGTAAGAAACGCTTGAAAAACTCCAAATTTTCGCAGTTCTGATGCTCGAAACGAATAACCAGAACGGCCTAGGGGAAAACTACTCATACCGTTGTAATGGGGCTAGTTTCTACTTTCAGATGCAACAGAAACTTTGCGTATTGGTCAATCCGTTCGCGAGATATGGCAGTTTTGAGGTAAGACACGCTTGAAAAACTCCAAATTTTCGCAGTTCTGATGCTCGAAACGAATAACCAGAACGGCCTAGGGGAAAACTACTCATACCGTTGTAATGGGGCTAGTTTCTACTTTCAGAGGCAACAGAAACTTTGCGGATTGGTCAATCCGTTCGCGAGATATGGCAGTTTTAAGGTAAGAAACGCTTGAAAAACTCCAAATTTTCGCAGTTCTGATGCTCGAAACGAATAACCAGAACGGCCTAGGGGAAAACTACTCATACCGTTGTAATGGGGCTAGTTTCTACTTTCAGATGCAACAGAAACTTTGCGGATTGGTCAATCCGTTCGCGAGATATGGCAGTTTTGAGGTAAGAAACGCTTGAAAAACTCCAAATTTTCGCAGTTCTGATGCTCGAAACGAATAACCAGAACGGCCTAGGGGAAAACTACTCATACCGTTGTAATGGGGCTAGTTTCTACTTGCAGATGCAACAGAAACTTTGCGGATTGGTCAATCCGTTCGCGAGATATGGCAGATTTGAGGTAAGAAACGCTTGAAAAACTCCAAATTTTCGCAGTTTTGACGCTCGAAACGAATAACTAGAACGGCCTAGGGGAAAACTACTCATACCGTTGTAATGGGGCTAGTTTCTACTTTCAGATGCACAGAAACTTTGCGGATTGGCCAATCCGTTCGCGAGATATGGCAGTTTTAAGGTAAGAAACGCTTGAAAAACTCCAAATTTTCGCAGTTCTGATGCTCGAAACGAATAACCAGAACGGCCTAGGGGAAAACTACTCATACCGTTGTAATGGGGCTAGTTTCTACTTTCAGATGCAACAGAAACTTTGCGGATTGGTCAATCCGTTCGCGAGATATGGCAGTTTTGAGGTAAGAAACGCTTGAAAAACTCAAAATTTTCGCAGTTCTGATGCTCGAAACGAGTAACCAGAACGGCCTAGGGGAAAACTACTCATACCGTTGTAATGGGGCTAGTTTCTACTTTCAGATGCAACAGAAACTTTGCGGATTGGTCAATCCGTTCGCGAGATATGGCAGTTTTAAGGTAAGAAACGCTTGAAAAACTCCAAATTTTCGCAGTTCTGATGCTCGAAACGAATAACCAGAACGGCCTAGGGGAAAACTACTCATACCGTTGTAATGGGGCTAGTTTCTACTTTCAGATGCAACAGAAACTTTGCGGATTGGTCAATCCGTTCGCGAGATATGGCAGTTTTGAGGTAAGAAACGCTTGAAAAACTCCAAATTTTCGCAGTTCTGATGCTCCAAACGAATAACCAGAACGGCCTAGGGGAAAACGACTCATACCGTTCTAATGGGGCTAGTTTCTACTTTCAGATGCAACAGAAACTTTGCGGATTGGTCAATCCGTTCGCGAGATATGGCAGTTTTGAGGTAAGAAACGCTTGAAAAACTCCAAATTTTCGCAGTTCTGATGCTCGAAACGAATAACCAGAACGGCCTAGGGGAAAACTACTCATACCGTTGTAATGGGCTAGTTTCTACTTTCAGATGCAACAGAAACTTTGCGGATTGGTCAATCCGTTCGCGAGATATGGCAGTTTTAAGGTAAGAAACGCTTGAAAAACTCCAAATTTTCGCAGTTCTGATGCTCGAAACGAATAACCAGAACGGCCTAGGGGAAAACTACTCATACCGTTGTAATGGGGCTAGTTTCTACTTTCAGATGCAACAGAAACTTTGCGGATTGGTCAATCCGTTCGCGAGATATGGCAGTTTTGAGGTAAGAAACGCTTGAAAAACTCCAAATTTTCGCAGTTCTGATGCTCGAAACGAATAACCAGAACGGCCTAGGGGAAAACTACTCATACCCTTGTAATGGGGCTAGTTTCTACTTTCAGATGCAACAGAAACTTTGCGGATTGGTCAATCCGTTCGCGAGATATGGCAGTTTTGAGGTAAGAAACGCTTGAAAAACTCCAAATTTTCGCAGTTTTGACGCTCGAAACGAATAACTAGAACGGCCTAGGGGAAAACTACTCATACCGTTGTAATGGGGCTAGTTTCTACTTTCAGATGCACAGAAACTTTGCGGATTGGCCAATCCGTTCGCGAGATATGGCAGTTTTAAGGTAAGAAACGCTTGAAAAACTCCAAATTTTCGCAGTTCTGATGCTCGAAACGAATAACCAGAACGGCCTAGGGGAAAACTACTCATACCGTTGTAATGGTGCTAGTTTCTACTTTCAGATGCAACAGAAACTTTGCGGATTGGTCAATCCGTTCGCGAGATATGGCAGTTTTGAGGTAAGAAACGCTTGAAAAACTCCAAATTTTCGCAGTTCTGATGCTCGAAACGAGTAACCAGAACGGCCTAGGGGAAAACTACTCATACCGTTGTAATGGGGCTAGTTTCTACTTTCAGATGCAACAGAAACTTTGCGGATTGGTCAATCCGTTCGCGAGATATGGCAGTTTTGAGGTAAGAAACGCTTGAAAAACTCCAAATTTTCGCAGTTCTGATGCTCGAAACGAATAACCAGAACGGCCTAGGGGAAAACTACTCATACCGTTGTAATGGGGCTAGTTTCTACTTTCAGATGCAACAGAAACTTTGCGGATTGGTCAATCCGTTCGCGAGATATGGCAGTTTTGAGGTAAGAAACGCTTGAAAAACTCCAAATTTTCGCAGTTTTGACGCTCGAAACGAATAACTAGAACGGCCTAGGGGAAAACTACTCATACCGTTGTAATGGGGCTAGTTTCTACTTTCAGATGCACAGAAACTTTGCGGATTGGCCAATCCGTTCGCGAGATATGGCAGTTTTAAGGTAAGAAACGCTTGAAAAACTCCAAATTTTCGCAGTTCTGATGCTCGAAACGAATAACCAGAACGGCCTAGGGGAAAACTACTCATACCGTTGTAATGGGGCTAGTTTCTACTTTCAGATGCAACAGAAACTTTGCGGATTGGTCAATCCGTTCGCGAGATATGGCAGTTTTGAGGTAAGAAACGCTTGAAAAACTCCAAATTTTCGCAGTTCTGATGCTC
>NW_027480169.1:0-33689 GCF_051014685.1 Ptiloglossa arizonensis | reverse complement strand
TACAACGAATAACGTATAACGTGTAACGTATAACGTATAACGTATAATGTATAACGTATAACGTATAACGTATAACGTATAACGTATAACGTATAACGTATAACGTATAACGTATAACGTATAACGTATAACGTATAACATATAACGTATAACGTATAACGTATAACGTATAACGTATAACGCATAACGTATAACGTACGACGTATCACGTATAAGGTATGACCTACAACGCATAACGTATAGCGTATAACGCATAACGTATAACGTATAACGTATAACGTATAACGTATAACGTATAACGTATAACGTACAACGTTTAACGTATAACGTAAAACGTATTACATATTACGTATAACGAGTAACGTATAACGTATAACGTATAACGTATAACGCATAACGTATAACGTATGACGTATCACGTATAAGGTATGACCTATAACGCATAACGTATAGCGTATAACGCATAACGTATAACGTATAACGTATAACGTATAATGTATAACGTATAACTTATAACGTAAAACGTATTACATATTACGTATAACGAGTAACGTATAACGTATAACGTATAACGTATAACGTATAACGTATAACGTATAACGTATAACGTATAACGCATAACGTATAACGTATGACGTATCACGTATAAGGTATGACCTATAACGCATAACGTATAGCGTATAACGCATAACGTATAACGTATAACGTATAACGTATAACGTATAACGTATAACGTATAACGTATAACGTATAACGTATAACGTATAACGCATAACGTATAACGTATAACGTATAACGTATAACGTATAACGTATAACGTATAACGTATAACGTATAATGTATATCGTGTAACTTATAACGTATAACGTAAAACGTATAATGTATAACGTATAACGTATAACGTATAACGTATAACGCATAACGTATACCGTATAACGTATAACGTATAACGAGTAACGTATAACGTATAACGTATAACGTATAACGTATAACGTAAAACGTATAATGTATAACGTATAACGTATAACGTATAACGTATAACGTATAACGCATAACGTATACCGTATAACGTATAACGTATAACGTATAACGTATAACGTATAACGTATAACGTATAACTTATAACGTGAAACGTATTTCATATTACGTATAACGAGTAACGTATAACGTATAACGTATAATGTATAACGTATAACTTATAACGTAAAACGTATTACATATTACGTATAACGAGTAACGTATAACGTATAACGTATAACGTATAACGTATAACGTATAACGTATAACGTATAACGTATAACGCATAACGTATAACGTATGACGTATCACGTATAAGGTATGACCTATAACGCATAACGTATAGCGTATAACGCATAACGTATAACGTATAACGTATAACGTATAACGTATAACGTATAACGTATAACGTATAACGTATAACGTATAACGTATAACGCATAACGTATAACGTATAACGTATAACGTATAACGTATAACGTATAACGTATAACGTATAACGTATAACGTATAATGTATATCGTGTAACTTATAACGTATAACGTAAAACGTATAATGTATAACGTATAACGTATAACGTATAACGTATAACGCATAACGTATACCGTATAACGTATAACGTATAACGTATAACGTATAACGTATAACGTATAACGTATAACTTATAACGTGAAACGTATTTCATATTACGTATAACGAGTAACGTATAACGTATAACGTATAACGTATAACGTATAACGTATAACGTATAACGTATAACGTATAACGTATAACGTATAACGTATAACGTATAACGTACAACGAATAACGTATAACGTGTAACGTATAACGTATAACGTATAATGTATAACGTATAACGTATAACGTATAACGTATAACGTATAACGTATAACGTATAACGTATAACGTATAACGTATAACGTATAACGTATAACGTATAACGTATAACGTATAACGTATAACGTATAACGCATAACGTATAACGTATGACGTATCACGTATAAGGTATGACCTATAACGCATAACGTATAGCGTATAACGCATAACGTATAACGTATAACGTATAACGTATAACGTATAACGTATAACGTATAACGTATAACGTATAACGTATAACGTATAACGCATAACGTATAACGTATAACGTATAACGTATAACGTATAACGTATAACGTATAACGTATAACGTATAATGTATATCGTGTAACTTATAACGTATAACGTAAAACGTATAATGTATAACGTATAACGTATAACGTATAACGTATAACGCATAACGTATACCGTATAACGTATAACGTATAACGAGTAACGTATAACGTATAACGTATAACGTATAACGTATAACGTATAACGTATAACGTATAACGTATAACGTATAACGTATAACGTATAACGTATAACGCATAACGTATAACGTATGACGTATCACGTATAAGGTATGACCTATAACGCATAACGTATAGCGTATAACGCATAACGTATAACGTATAACGTATAACGTATAACGTATAACGTATAACGTATAACGTATAACGTATAACGTATAACGTATAACGTATAACGCATAACGTATAACGTATAACGTATAACGTATAACGTATAACGTATAACGTATAACGTATAACGTATAATGTATATCGTGTAACTTATAACGTATAACGTAAAACGTATAATGTATAACGTATAACGTATAACGTATAACGTATAACGCATAACGTATACCGTATAACGTATAACGTATAACGTATAACGTATAACGTATAACGTATAACGTATAACGTATAACGTATAACGTATAACGTACAACGTTTAACGTATAACGTAAAACGTATAACGTATAACGTTTAACGTATAACGTATAACGTATAACGCATAACGTATACCGTATAACGTATAACGTATAACGTATAACGTATAACGTATAACGTATAACGTATAACGTATAACGTATAACGTATAACGTATAACGTATAACGTATAACGTATAACTTATAACGTAAAACGTATTACATATTACGTATAACGAGTAACGTATAACGTATAACGTATAACGTATAACGTATAACGTATAACGTATAACGTATAACGTATAACGTATAACGTATAACGCATAACGTATAACGTATGACGTATCACGTATAAGGTATGACCTATAACGCATAACGTATAGCGTATAACGCATAACGTATAACGTATAACGTATAACGTATAACGTATAACGTATAACTTATAACGTAAAACGTATTACATATTACGTATAACGAGTAACGTATAACGTATAACGTATAACGTATAACGTATAACGTATAACGTATAACGTATAACGTATAACGTATAACGTATAACGTATAACGTATAACGCATAACGTATAACGTATGACGTATCACGTATAAGGTATGACCTATAACGCATAACGTATAGCGTATAACGCATAACGTATAACGTATAACGTATAACGTATAACGTATAACGTATAACGTATAACGTATAACGTATAACGTATAACGCATAACGTATAACGTATAACGTATAACGTATAACGTATAACGTATAACGTATAACGTATAACGTATAATGTATATCGTGTAACTTATAACGTATAACGTAAAACGTATAATGTATAACGTATAACGTATAACGTATAACGTATAACGCATAACGTATACCGCATAACGTATAACGTATAACGTATAACGTATAACGTATAACGTATAACGTATAACTTATAACGTGAAACGTATTTCATATTACGTATAACGAGTAACGTATAACGTATAACGTATAACGTATAACGTATAACGTATAACGTATAACGTATAACGTATAACGTATAACGTATAACGTATAACGTATAACGTACAACGAATAACGTATAACGTGTAACGTATAACGTATAACGTATAATGTATAACGTATAACGTATAACGTATAACGTATAACGTATAACGTATAACGTATAACGTATAACGTATAACGTATAACGTATAACGTATAACGTATAACGTATAACGTATAACGTATAACGTATAACGTATAACGTATAACGCATAACGTATAACGTATGACGTATCACGTATAAGGTATGACCTATAACGCATAACGTATAGCGTATAACGCATAACGTATAACGTATAACGTATAACGTATAACGTATAACGTATAACTTATAACGTAAAACGTATTACATATTACGTATAACGAGTAACGTATAACGTATAACGTATAACGTATAACGTATAACGTATAACGTATAACGTATAACGTATAACGTATAACGTATAACGTATAACGTATAACGTATAACGCATAACGTATAACGTATGACGTATCACGTATAAGGTATGACCTATAACGCATAACGTATAGCGTATAACGCATAACGTATAACGTATAACGTATAACGTATAACGTATAACGTATAACGTATAACGTATAACGTATAACGTATAACGCATAACGTATAACGTATAACGTATAACGTATAACGTATAACGTATAACGTATAACGTATAGCGTATAATGTATATCGTGTAACTTATAACGTATAACGTAAAACGTATAATGTATAACGTATAACGTATAACGTATAACGTATAACGCATAACGTATACCGTATAACGTATAACGTATAACGTATAACGTATAACGTATAACGTATAACGTATAACGTATAACTTATAACGTGAAACGTATTTCATATTACGTATAACGAGTAACGTATAACGTATAACGTATAACGTATAACGTATAACGTATAACGTATAACGTATAACGTATAACGTATAACGTATAACGTATAACGTATAACGTACAACGAATAACGTATAACGTGTAACGTATAACGTATAACGTATAATGTATAACGTATAACGTATAACGTATAACGTATAACGTATAACGTATAACGTATAACGTATAACGTATAACGTATAACGTATAACGTATAACGTATAACGTATAACGTATAACGTATAACGTATAACGTATAACGTATAACGTATAACGTACAACGTATAACGTATAACGTATAACGTATAACGTATAACGTATAACGTATAACGTATAACGTATAACGTATAACGTATAACGTATAACGTATAACGTATAACGTATAACGTATAACGTATAACGTATAACGTATAACTTATAACGTAAAACGTATTACATATTACGTATAACGAGTAACCTATAACGTATAACGTATAACGTATAACGTATAACGTATAACGTATAACGTATAACGTATAACGTATAACGTATAACGTATAACGTATAACGTATAACGTATAACGTATAACTTATAACGTAAAACGTATTACATATTACGTATAACGAGTAACCTATAACGTATAACGTATAACGTATAACGTATAACGTATAACGTATAACGTATAACGTATAACGTATAACGTATAACGTATAACGTATAACGTATAACGTATAACGTATAACGTATAACGTATAACGTATAACGTATAACTTATAACGTAAAACGTATTACATATTACGTATAACGAGTAACCTATAACGTATAACGTATAACGTATAACGTATAACGTATAACGTATAACGTATAACGTATAACGTATAACGTATAACGTATAACGTATAACGTATAACGTATAACGTATATCGTACAACGTTTAACGTATAACGTAAAACGTATAACGTATAACGTTTAACGTATAACGTATAACGTATAACGCATAACGTATACCGTATAACGTATAACGTATAACGTATAACGTATAACGTATAACGTATAACGTATAACGTATAACGTATAACGTATAACGTATAACGTATAACGTATAACGTATAACGTATAACTTATAACGTAAAACGTATTACATATTACGTATAACGAGTAACGTATAACGTATAACGTATAACGTATAACGTATAACGTATAACGTATAACGTATAACGTATAACGTATAACGTATAACGTATAACGTATAACGCATAACGTATAACGTATGACGTATCACGTATAAGGTATGACCTATAACGCATAACGTATAGCGTATAACGCATAACGTATAACGTATAACGTATAACGTATAACGTATAACGTATAACGTATAACGTATAACGTATAACGTATAACGTATAACGTATAACGTATAACGTATAATGTATATCGTGTAACTTATAACGTATAACGTAAAACGTATAATGTATATCGTATAACGTATAACGTATAACGTATAACGTATAACGTATAACGTATAACGTTTAACGTATAACGTATAACGTATAACGCATAACGTATACCGTATAACGTATAACGTATAACGTATAACGTATAACGTATAACGTATAACGTATAACGTATAACGTATAACGTATAACGTATAACGTATAACGTATAACTTATAACGTAAAACGTATTACATATTACGTATAACGAGTAACCTATAACGTATAACGTATAACGTATAACGTATAACGTATAACGTATAACGTATAACGTATAACGTATAACGTATAACGTATAACGTATAACGTATAACGCATAACGTATAACGTATGACGTATCACGTATAAGGTATGACCTATAACGCATAACGTATAGCGTATAACGCATAACGTATAACGTATAACGTATAACGTATAACGTATAACGTATAACGTATAACGTATAACGTATCACGTATAAGGTATAACGTATAACGTATAACGTATAACGTATAACGTATAACGCATAACGTATAACGTATGACGTATCACGTATAAGGTATGACCTATAACGCATAACGTATAGCGTATAACGCATAACGTATAACGCATAACGTATAACGTATAACGTATAACGTATAACGTATAACGTATAACGTATAACGTATAACGTATAACGTATAACGTATAACGTATAACGTATAACGTATAACGTATAACGTATAACGTATAACGTATAACGTATAACGTATAACGTATAACGTATATCGTGTAACTTATAACGTATAACGTATAACGTATAACGTATAACGTATAACGTATAACGTATAACGTATAACGTATAACGTATAACGTATAACGTATAACGTATAACGTATAACGTATAACGTATAACGTATAACGTATAACGTATAACGTATAACGTATAACGTATAACGTATAACGTATAACGTATAACGTATAACGTATAACGTATAACGTATAACGTATAACGTATAACGTATAACGTATAACGTATAACGTATAACGTATAACGTACAACGTATAACGTATAACGTATATCGTACAACGTTTAACGTATAACGTAAAACGTATAACGTATAACGTTTAACGTATAACGTATAACGTATAACGCATAACGTATACCGTATAACGTATAACGTATAACGTATAACGTATAACGTATAACGTATAACGTATAACGTATAACGTATAACGTATAACGTATAACGTATAACGTATAACTTATAACGTAAAACGTATTACGTATTACGTATAACGAGTAACGTATAACGTATAACGTATAACGTATAACGTATAACGTATAACGTATAACGTATAACGTATAACGTATAACGTATAACGCATAACGTATAACGTATGACGTATCACGTATAAGGTATGACCTATAACGCATAACGTATAGCGTATAACGCATAACGTATAACGTATAACGTATAACGTATAACGTATAACGTATAACTTATAACGTAAAACGTATTACATATTACGTATAACGAGTAACGTATAACGTATAACGTATAACGTATAACGTATAACGTATAACGTATAACGTATAACGTATAACGTATAACGTATAACGTATAACGTATAACGCATAACGTATAACGTATGACGTATCACGTATAAGGTATGACCTATAACGCATAACGTATAGCGTATAACGCATAACGTATAACGTATAACGTATAACGTATAACGTATAACGTATAACGTATAACTTATAACGTAAAACGTATTACATATTACGTATAACGAGTAACGTATAACGTATAACGTATAACGTATAACGTATAACGTATAACGTATAACGTATAACGTATAACGTATAACGTATAACGCATAACGTATAACGTATGACGTATCACGTATAAGGTATGACCTATAACGCATAACGTATAGCGTATAACGCATAACGTATAACGTATAACGTATAACGTATAACGTATAACGTATAACGTATAACTTATAACGTAAAACGTATTACATATTACGTATAACGAGTAACGTATAACGTATAACGTATAACGTATAACGTATAACGTATAACGTATAACGTATAACGTATAACGTATAACGTATAACGTATAACGCATAACGTATAACGTATGACGTATCACGTATAAGGTATGACCTATAACGCATAACGTATAGCGTATAACGCATAACGTATAACGTATAACGTATAACGTATAACGTATAACGTATAACGTATAACGTATAACGTATAACGTATAACGTATAACGTATAACGCATAACGTATAACGTATAACGTATAACGTATAACGTATAACGTATAACGTATAACGTATAACGTATAATGTATATCGTGTAACTTATAACGTATAACGTAAAACGTATAATGTATAACGTATAACGTATAACGTATAACGTATAACGCATAACGTATACCGTATAACGTATAACGTATAACGTATAACGTATAACGTATAACGTATAACGTATAACTTATAACGTGAAACGTATTTCATATTACGTATAACGAGTAACGTATAACGTATAACGTATAACGTATAACGTATAACGTATAACGTATAACGTATAACGTATAACGTATAACGTATAACGTATAACGTATAACGTATAACGTACAACGAAAAACGTATAACGTGTAACGTATAACGTATAACGTATAATGTATAACGTATAACGTATAACGTATAACGTATAACGTATAACGTATAACGTATAACGTATAACGTATAACGTATAACGTATAACGTATAACGTATAACGTATAACGTATAACGTATAACGTATAACGCATAACGTATAACGTATGACGTATCACGTATAAGGTATGACCTATAACGCATAACGTATAGCGTATAACGCATAACGTATAACGTATAACGTATAACGTATAACGTATAACGTATAACGTATAACGTATAACGTATAACGTATAACGCATAACGTATAACGTATAACGTATAACGTATAACGTATAACGTATAACGTATAACGTATAACGTATAATGTATATCGTGTAACTTATAACGTATAACGTAAAACGTATAATGTATAACGTATAACGTATAACGTATAACGTATAACGCATAACGTATACCGTATAACGTATAACGTATAACGAGTAACGTATAACGTATAACGTATAACGTATAACGTATAACGTATAACGTATAACGTATAACGTATAACGTATAACGTATAACGTATAACGCATAACGTATAACGTATGATGTATCACGTATAAGGTATGACCTATAACGCATAACGTATAGCGTATAACGCATAACGTATAACGTATAACGTATAACGTATAACGTATAACGTATAACGTATAACGTATAACGTATAACGTATAACGCATAACGTATAACGTATAACGTATAACGTATAACGTATAACGTATAACGTATAACGTATAACGTATAATGTATATCGTGTAACTTATAACGTATAACGTAAAACGTATAATGTATAACGTATAACGTATAACGTATAACGTATAACGCATAACGTATACCGTATAACGTATAACGTATAACGTATAACGTATAACGTATAACGTATAACGTATAACTTATAACGTGAAACGTATTTCATATTACGTATAACGAGTAACGTATAACGTATAACGTATAACGTATAACGTATAACGCATAACGTATAACGTATAACGTATAACGTATAACGTATAACGTATAACGTATAACGTATAACGTATAACGTACAACCTATAACGTATAACGTATAACGTATAACGTATAACGTATAATGTATAACGTATAACGTATAACGTATAACGTATAACGTATATCCTATAACGCATAACGTATAACGTATAACGTATATCGTATAACGTATAACGTATAACGCATAACGTATAACGTATAACGTATAACGTATAACGTATAACGTATAACGTATAACGTATAACGTACAACCTATAACGTATAACGTATAACGTATAACGTATAACGTATAATGTATAACGTATAACGTATAACGTATAACGTATAACGTATATCCTATAACGCATAACGTATAACGTATAACGTATATCGTATAACGTATAACGTATAACGTAAAACGTATAACGTATAACTTATAACGTATAACGTACAACGTATAACGTATAACGTATAACGTATAACGTATAACGTATAACGTATAACGTATAACGTATAACGTATAACGTATAACGTATAACTTATAACGTAAAACGTATTACATATTACGCATAACGAGTAACGTATAACGTATAACGTATAACGTATAACGTATAACGTATAACGTATAACGTATAACGAGTAACGTATAACGTATAACGTATAACGTATAACGTATAACGTATAACGTACAACGAATAACGTATAACGTATAACGTATAACGTATAACGTATAACGTATAACGTATAACGTATAACGTATAACGTATAACGTATAACGTATAACGTATAACGTATAACGTTTAACGTATAACGTATAACGTATAACGTATAACGAGTAACGTATAACGTATAACGTATAACGTATAACGTATAACGTATAACGTATAACGTACAACGAATAACGTATAACGTATAACGTATAACGTATAACGTATAATGTATAACGTATAACGTATAACGTATAACGTAAAACGTATAACGTATAACGTATAACGTATAACGTATAACGAATAACCTATAACGTATAACGTATAACGTATAACGTATAACGTATAACGTATAACGTATAACGTATAACGTACAACGTATAACGTATAACGTATATCGTATAACGTATAACGTATAACGTATAACGTATAACGTTTAACGTATAACGTATAACGTATAACGTATATGGTATAACGTATAACGTATAACGTATAACGTATAACGTATAACGAATATCGTATAACGTATAACGTATAAAGTATAACGTACAACGTATAACGAATAACGTATAACGTATAACGCATAACGTACAACGCATAATGTACAACGTATAACGTATAGCGTATAACGTATAACGTATAACGTATAGCGTATAACGTATAACGTATAACGTCTAACGTATAACGTATAACATACAACGTATAACGTACAACGTATAACGTACAACGTATAACGTATAACGTATAACGTATAACGTATAACGTATAACGTATAACGTATAACGTATAACGTATAACGTATAACGTATAACGTATAACGTATAACGTATAACGTATAACGTATAACGTACAACGTATAACGTATAACGTATATCGTATAACGTATAACGTATAACGTATAACGTTTAACGTATAACGTATAACGTATAACGTATAACGTATAACGTATAGCGTATAACGTATAACGTATAACGTATAACGTATAACGTATAACGTATAACGTATAACGTATAACGTATAACGTATAACGTATAACGTATAACGTATAACGAATAACGTATAACGTATAACCTATAACGTATGACGTATCACGTATAAGGTATGACCTATAACGCATAAGGTATAGCGTATAACGCATAACGTATAACGTATAACGTATAACGTATAACGTATAACGTATAACGTATAACGTATAACGTATAACGTACAACCTATAACGTATAACGTATAACGTATAACGTATAACGTATAATGTATAACGTATAACGTATAACGTATAACGTATAACGTATATCCTATAACGCATAACGTATAACGTATAACGTATATCGTATAACGTATAACGTATAACGTAAAACGTATAACGTATAACTTATAACGTATAACGTACAACGTATAACGTATAACGTATAACGTATAACGTATAACGTATTACGTATAACGTATAACGTATAACGTATAACGTATAACGTATAACTTATAACGTAAAACGTATTACATATTACGCATAACGAGTAACGTATAACGTATAACGTATAACGTATAACGTATAACGTATAACGTATAACGTATAACGAGTAACGTATAACGTATAACGTATAACGTATAACGTATAACGTATAACGTACAACGAATAACGTATAACGCATAACGTATAACGTATAACGTATAACGTATAACGTATAACGTATAACGTATAACGTATAACGTATAACGTATAACGTATAACGTATAACGTTTAACGTATAACGTATAACGTATAACGTATAACGAGTAACGTATAACGTATAACGTATAACGTATAACGTATAACGTATAACGTATAACGTACAACGAATAACGTATAACGTATAACGTATAACGTATAACGTATAATGTATAACGTATAACGTATAACGTATAACGTAAAACGTATAACGTATAACGTATAACGTATAACGTATAACGAATAACCTATAACGTATAACGTATAACGTATAACGTATAACGTATAACGTATAACGTATAACGTATAACGTACAACGTATAACGTATAACGTATATCGTATAACGTATAACGTATAACGTATAACGTATAACGTTTAACGTATAACGTATAACGTATAACGTATATGGTATAACGTATAACGTATAACGTATAACGTATAACGTATAACGAATATCGTATAACGTATAACGTATAAAGTATAACGTACAACGTATAACGAATAACGTATAACGTATAACGCATAACGTACAACGCATAACGTACAACGTATAACGTATAGCGTATAACGTATAACGTATAACGTATAGCGTATAACGTATAACGTATAACGTCTAACGTATAACGTATAACATACAACGTATAACGTACAACGTATAACGTACAACGTATAACGTATAACGTATAACGTATAACGTATAACGTATAACGTATAACGTATAACGTATAACGTATAACGTATAACGTATAACGTATAACGTATAACGTATAACGTATAACGTATAACGTACAACGTATAACGTATAACGTATATCGTATAACGTATAACGTATAACGTATAACGTTTAACGTATAACGTATAACGTATAACGTATAACGTATAACGTATAACGTATAACGTATAACGAATAACGTATAACGTATAACGTATAACGTATAACGTACAACGTATAACGTATAACGTATAACGTATAACGCATAACGTATAACGCATAACGTACAACGTATAACGTATAGCGTATAACGTATAACGTATAACGTATAACGTATAACGTATAACGTATAACGTATAACGTATAACGTATAACGTATAACGTATAACGTATAACGTATAACGAATAACGTATAACGTATAACGTATAACGTATGACGTATCACGTATAAGGTATGACCTATAACGCATAACGTATAGCGTATAACGCATAACGTATAACGTATAACGTATAACGTATAACGTATAACGTATAACGTATAACGTATAACGTATAACGTATAACGTATAACGTATAACGTATAACGTATAACGTATAACGTATAACGTATAACGTATAACGTATAACGTATAACGTATAACGTATAACGTATAACGTATAACGTATAACGTATAACGTATAACGTATAACGTATAACGTATAACGTATAACGTATAACGTATAACGTATAACGTATAACGTATAACGTATAACGTATAACGTATAACGTATAACGTATAACGAATAACGTATAACGTATAACGTATAACGTATGACGTATCACGTATATCGTATAACGTATAACGTATAACGTATAACGTACAACGTATAACGTATAACGTATATCGTATAACGTATAACGTATAACGTATAACGTTTAACGTATAACGTATAACGTATAACGTATAACGTATAACGTATAACGTATAACCTATAACGTATAACGTATAACGTATAACGTATAACGTATAACGTATAACGTATAACGTATAACGTACAACGTATAACGTATAACGTATAACGTATAACGCATAACGTATAACGCATAACGTACAACGTATAACGTATAGCGTATAACGTATAACGTATAACGTATAACGTATAACGTATAACGTATAACGTATAACGTATAACGTATAACGTATAACGTATAACGTATAACGTATAACGTATAACGAATAACGTATAACGTATAACGTATAACGTATAACGTTTAACGTACAACGTATAACGTATAACGTATAACGTATAACGTATAACGTATAACGTATAACGTATAACGTATAACGTATAACGTATAACGTATAACGTATAACGTATAACGTATAACGTATAACGTATAACGTACAACGTATAACGTATAACGTATATCGTATAACGTATAACGTATAACGTATAACGTTTAACGTATAACGTATAACGTATAACGTATAACGTATAACGTATAACGTATAACGAATAACGTATAACGTATAACGTATAACGTATAACGTACAACGTATAACGTATAACGTATAACGTATAACGCATAACGTATAACGCATAACGTACAACGTATAACGTATAACGTATAACGTATAACGTATAACGTATAACGTATAACGTATAACGTATAACGTATAACGTATAACGTATAACGAATAACGTATAACGTAGAACGTAGAACGTATAACGTATAACGTATAACGTATAACGTATAACGTATATCCTATAACGCATAACGTATAACGTTTAACGAATAACGTATAACGTATAACGTATAACGTATAACGTATAACGTATAACGTATAACGTATAACGTATAACGTATAACGTATAACGTATAACGTATAACGTATAACGTATAACGTATAACGTACAACGTATAACGTATAACGTATATCGTATAACGTATAACGTATAACGTATAACGTATAACGTATAACGTATAACGTATAACGTATAACGTACAACGAATAACGTATAACGTATAACGTATAACGTATAACGTATAACGTATAACGTATAACGTATAACGTATAACGTATAACGTATAACGTATAACGTATAACGTATAACGTATAACGTATAACGTATAACGTATAACGTATAACGTATCACGTATAAGGTATGACCTATAACGCATAACGTATAGCGTATAACGCATAACGTATAACGTATAACGTATAACGTATAACGTATAACGTATAACGTATAACGTATAACGTATAACGTATAACGTATAACGTATAACGTATAACGTATAACGTATAACGTATAACGTATAACGTATAACGTATAACGTATAACGTATAACGTATAACGTATAACGTATAACGTATAACGTATAACGTATAACGTATAACGTATAACGTATAACGTATAACGTATAACGTATAACGTATAACGTATAACGTATAACGTATAACGTATAACGTATAACGTATAACGTATAACGTATAACGTATAACGTATAACGTATAACGCATAACGTATAACGTATAACGTATAACGTATAACGCATAACGTATAACGTATAACGTATAACGTACAACCTATAACGTATAACGTATAACGTATAACGTATAACGTATAACGTATAATGTATAACGTATAACGTATAACGTATAACGTATAACGTATAACGTATATCCTATAACGCATAACGTATAACGTATAACGTATATCGTATAACGTATAACGTATAACGTAAAACGTATAACGTATAACGTATAACGTATAACGTATAACGTATAACGTATAACGCATAACGTATACCGTATAACGTATAACGTATAACGTATAACGTATAACGTATAACGTATAACGTATAACTTATAACGTATAACGTACAACGTATAACGTATAACGTATAACGTATAACGTATAACGTATAACGTATAACGTATAACGTATAACGTATAACGTATAACGTATAACTTATAACGTAAAACGTATTACATATTACGTATAACGAGTAACGTATAACGTATAACGTATAACGTATAACGTAAAACGTATAACGTATAACGTATAACGTATAACGTATAACGTATAACGTACAACGTATAACGTATAATGTATAACGTATAACGTATAACGTATAACGTAAAACGTATAACGTATAACGTATAACGTATAACGTATAACGTATAACGTATAACGTATAACGTACAACGTATAACGTATAACGAATAACGTATAACGTATAACGTACAACGTATAACGAATAACGTATAACGTATAACGTACAACGTATAACGTATAATGTATAACGTATAACGTATAACGTATAACGTAAAACGTATAACGTATAACGTATAACGTACAACGTATAACGTACAACGTATAACGTACAACGTATAACGTATAACGTATAACGTATAACGTATAACGTATAACGTATAACGTATAACGTATAACGTATAACGTATAACGTATAACGTATAACGTATAACGTATAACGTATAACGTACAACGTATAACGTATAACGTATATCGTATAACGTATAACGTATAACGTATAACGTACAACGTATAACGTACAACGTATAACGTATAACGTATAACGTATAACGTATAACGTATAACGTATAACGTATAACGTATAACGTATAACGTATAACGTATAACGTATAACGTATAACGTATAACGTATAACGTATAACGTACAACGTATAACGTATCACGTATATCGTATAACGTATAACGTATAACGTATAACGTATAACGTATAACGTATAACGTATAACGTATAACGTATAACGTATAACGTATAACGTATAACGTATAACGTATAACGTATAACGTATAACGTATAACGTATAACGTATAACGTATAACGTATAACGTATAACGTATAACGTATAACGTATAACGTATAACGTATAACGTATAACGTATAACGTATAACGTATAACGTATAACGTACAACGAATAACGTATAACGTATAACGTATAACGTATAACGTATAACGTATAACGTATAATGTATAACGTATAACGTATAACGTATAACGTAAAACGTATAACGTATAACGTATAACGTATAACGTATAACGTATAACGAATAACGTATAACGTATAACGTATAACGTATAACGTATAACGTATAACGTATAACGTATAACGTATAACGTATAACGTATAACGTATAACGTATAACGTATAACGTATAACGTATAACGTATAACGTATAACGTACAACGTATAACGTATAACGTATAACGTACAACGTATAACGTATAACGTATAACGTACAACGTATAACGTACAACGTATAACGTTGAACGTAGAACGTATAACGTATAACGTATAACGTATAACGTATAACGTATATCCTATAACGCATAACGTATAACGTTTAACGAATAACGTATAACGTATAACGTATAACGTATAACGTATAACGTATAACGTATAACGTATAACGTATAACGTATAACGTATAACGTATAACGTATAACGTATAACGTATAACGTACAACGTATAACGTATAACGTATATCGTATAACGTATAACGTATAACGTATAACGTATAACGTATAACGTATAACGTATAACGTATAACGTACAACGAATAACGTATAACGTATAACGTATAACGTATAACGTATAACGTATAACGTATAACGTATAACGTATAACGTATAACGTATAACGTATAACGTATAACGTATAACGTATAACGTATAACGCATAACGTATAACGTATAACGTACAACGAATAACGTATAACGTATAACGTATAACGTATAACGTATAATGTATAACGTATAACGTATAACGTATAACGTAAAACGTATAACGTATAACGTATAACGTATAACGTATAACGTATAACGTATAACGAATAACGTATAACGTATTACGTATAACGTATAACGTATAACGTATAACGTATAACGTATAACGTATAACGTATAACGTATAACGTATAACGTATAACGTATAACGTATAACGTATAACGTATAACGTATAACGTATAACGTATAACGTATAACGTATAACGTATAACTTATAACGTATAACGTATAACGTATAACGCATAACGTATAACGTATAACGTATAACGTATAACGTATAACGTATAACGTATAACGTATAACGTACAACCTATAACGTATAACGTATAACGTATAACGTATAACGTATAATGTATAACGTATAACGTATAACGTATAACGTATAACGTATATCCTATAACGCATAACGTACAACGTATAACGTATATCGTATAACGTATAACGTATAACGTAACACGTATAACGTATAACTTATAACGTAAAACGTATTACATATTACGTATAACGAGTAACGTATAACGTATAACGTATAACGTATAACGTATAACGTATAACGTATAACGTATAACGTATAACGTATAACGTATAACGTATAACGTATAACGTATAACGTATAACGTATAACGTATAACGTATAACGTATAACGTATAACGTATAACGTATAACGTATAACGTTTAACGTATAACGTATAACGTATAACGTATAACGAGTAACGTATAACGTATAACGTATAACGTATAACGTATAACGTATAACGTATAACGTATAACGTACAACGAATAACGTATAACGTATAACGTATAACGTATAACGTATAATGTATAACGTATAACGTATAACGTATAACGTAAAACGTATTACGTATAACGTATAACGTATAACGTATAACGAATAACGTATAACGTATAACGTATAACGTATAACGTATAATGTATAACGTATATCGTATAACGTATAACGTAAAACGTATAACGTATAACGTATAACGTATAACGTATAACGTATAACGTACAACGTATAACGTATAATGTATAACGTATAACGTATAACGTATAACGTAAAACGTATAACGTATAACGTATAACGTATAACGTATAACGTATAACGTATAACGTATAACGTACAACGTATAACGTATAACGAATAACGTATAACGTATAACGTACAACGTATAACGTATAATGTATAACGTATAACGTATAACGTATAACGTAAAACGTATAACGTATAACGTATAACGTATAACGTATAACGTATAACGAATAACGTATAACGTATAACGTATAACGTATAACGTATAACGTATAACGTATAACGTATAACGTATAACGTATAACGTATATCGTACAACGTATAACGTATAACGTATATCGTATAACGTATAACGTATAACGTATAACGCATAACGTTTAACGTATAACGTATAACGTATAACGTATATGGTATAACGTATAACGTATAACGTATAACGTATAACGTATAACGAATATCGTATAACGTATAACGTATAAAGTATAACGTACAACGTATAACGAATAACGTATAACGTATAACGCATAACGTACAACGCATAACGTACAACGTATAACGTATAGCGTATAACGTATAACGTATAACGTATAGCGTATAACGTATAACGTATAACGTCTAACGTATAACGTATAACGTACAACGTATAACGTACAACGTATAACGTACAACGTATAACGTATAACGTATAACGTATAACGTATAACGTATAACGTATATCGTATAACGTATAACGTATAACGTATAACGTTTAACGTATAACGTATAACGTATAACGTATAACGTATAACATATAACGTATAACGAATAACGTATAACGTATAACGTATAACGTATAACGTACAACGTATAACGTATAACGTATAACGTATAACGCATAACGTATAACGCATAACGTACAACGTATAACGTATAGCGTATAACGTATAACGTATAACGTATAACGTATAACGTATAACGTATAACGTATAACGTATAACGTATAACGTATAACGTATAACGTATAACGTATAACGTATAACGTATAACGAATAACGTATAACGCATAACGTATAACGTATGACGTATCACGTATAAGGTATGACCTATAACGCATAACGTATAGCGTATAACGCATAACGTATAACGTATAACGTATAACGTATAACGTATAACGTATAACGTATAACGTATAACGTATAACGTATAACGTATAACGTATAACGTATAACGTATAACGTATAACGTATAACGTATAACGTATAACGTATAACGTATAACGTATAACGTATAACGTATAACGTATAACGTATAACGTATAACGTATAACGTATAACGTATAACGTATAACGTATAACGTGTAACGTATAACGTATAACGCATAACGTATAACGTATAACGTATAACGTATAACGTATAACGTATAACGTATAACGTATAACGTACAACCTATAACGTATAACGTATAACGTATAACGTATAACGTATAATGTATAACGTATAACGTATAACGTATAACGTATAACGTATATCCTATAACGCATAACGTATAACGTATAACGTATATCGTATAACGTATAACGTATAACGTAAAACGTATAACGTATAACTTATAACGTAAAACGTATTACATATTACGTATAACGAGTAACGTATAACGTATAACGTATAACGTATAACGTATAACGTATAACGTATAACGTATAACGTATAACTTATAACGTAAAACGTATTACATATTACGTATAACGAGTAACGTATAACGTATAACGTATAACGTATAACGTATAACGTATAACGTATAACGTATAACGTATAACTTATAACGTAAAACGTATTACATATTACGTATAACGAGTAACGTGTAACGTATAACGTATAACGTATAACGTATAACGCATAACGTATAACGTATAACGTATAACGTATAACGTATAACGTATAACGTATAACGTATAACGTATAACGTACAACCTATAACGTATAACGTATAACGTATAACGTATAACGTATAATGTATAACGTATAACGTATAACGTATAACGTATAACGTATATCCTATAACGCATAACGTATAACGTATAACGTATATCGTATAACGTATAACGTATAACGTAAAACGTATAACGTATAACGTATAACTTATAACGTATAACGTACAACGTATAACGTATAACGTATAACGTATAACGTATAACGTATAACGTATAACTTATAACGTATAACGTATAACGTATAACGTATAACGTATAACGTATAACGTATAACGTATAACCTATAACGAATAACGTATAACGTATAACGTATAACGTATAACGTATATGCTATAACGTATAACGTATAACGTATAACGTATAACGTATAACGTATAACGTATAACGTATAACGTATAACGTATAACGTATAACGTATAACGTATAACGTATAACGAATAACGTATAACGTATAACGTATAACGTATGACGTATCACGTATAAGGTATGACCTATAACGCATAACGTATAGCGTATAACGCATTACGTATAACGTATAACGAGTAACGTATAACGTATAACGTATAACGTATAACGCATAACGTATAACGTATAACGTATAACGTATAACGTATAACGTATAACGTATAACGTATAACGTATAACGTATAACGTATAACGTATAACGTATAACGTATAACGTATAATGTATAACGTATAACGTATAACGTATAACGTATAACGTATATCCTATAACGCATAACGTATAACGTATAACGTATATCGTATAACGTATAACGTATAACGTAAAACGTATAACGTATAACTTATAACGTATAACGTACAACGTATAACGTATAACGTATAACGTATAACGTATAACGTATAACGTATAACGTATAACGTATAACGTACAACGTATAACGTATAACTTATAACGTAAAACGTATTACATATTACGTATAACGAGTAACGTATAACGTATAACGTATAACGTATAACGTATAACGTATAACGTATAACGTATAACGTATAACGTATAACTTATAACGTAAAACGTATTACATATTACGTATAACGAGTAACGTATAACGTATAACGTATAATGTATAACGTATAACGTATAACGTATAACGTAAAACGTATAACGTATAACGTATAACGTATAACGTATAACGAATAACCTATAACGTATAACGTATAACGTATAACGTATAACGTATAACGTATAACGTATAACGTATAACGTATAACGTACAACGTATAACGTATAACGTATATCGTATAACGTATAACGTATAACGTATAACGTATAACGTTTAACGTATAACGTATAACGTATAACGTATATGGTATAACGTATAACGTATAACGTATAACGTATAACGTATAACGAATATCGTATAACGTATAACGTATAAAGTATAACGTACAACGTATAACGAATAACGTATAACGTATAACGCATAACGTACAACGCATAACGTACAACGTATAACGTATAGCGTATAACGTATAACGTATAACGTATAGCGTATAACGTATAACGTATAACGTCTAACGTATAACGTATAACATACAACGTATAACGTACAACGTATAACGTACAACGTATAACGTATAACGTATAACGTATAACGTATAACGTATAACGTATAACGTATAACGTATAACGTATAACGAATAACGTATAACGTATAACGTATAACGTATAACGTACAACGTATAACGTATAACGTATAACGTATAACGCATAACGTATAACGCATAACGTACAACGTATAACGTATAGCGTATAACGTATAACGTATAACGTATAACGTATAACGTATAACGTATAACGTATAACGTATAACGTATAACGTATAACGTATAACGTATAACGTATAACGTATAACGTATAACGTATAACGTATAACGTATAACGTATAACGTATAACGTATAACGTATAACGTATAACGTATAACGTATAACGTATAACGTATAACGTATAACGTATAACGTATAACGTATAACGTATAACGTATAACGTATAACGTATAACGTATAACGAATAACGTATAACGTATAACGTATAACGTATAACGTATAACGTATAACGTATAACGTATAACGTACAACGTACAACGTAGAACGTACAACGTATAACGTACAACGTATAACGTATAACGTATAACGTATAACGTATAACGTATAACGTATAACGTATAACGTATAACGTATAACGTATAACGTATAACGTATAACGTATAACGTATAACGTATAACGTATAACGTATAACGTATAACGTATAACGTATAACGTATAACGTATAACGTATAACGTATAACGTATAACGTATAACGTATAACGTATAACGTATAACGTATAACGTATAACGTATAACGTATAACGTATAACGTATAACGTATAACGTATAACGTATAACGTATAACGTATAACGTATAACGTATAACGTATAACGTATAACGCATAACGTATAACGTATAACGTATAACGTATAACGTATAACGTATAACGTATAACGTATAACGTATAACGTACAACCTATAACGTATAACGTATAACGTATAACGTATAACGTATAATGTATAACGTATAACGTATAACGTATAACGTATAACGTATATCCTATAACGCATAACGTATAACGTATAACGTATATCGTATAACGTATAACGTATAACGCATAACGTATAACGTATAACGTATAACGTATAACGTATAACGTATAACGTATAACGTATAACGTACAACCTATAACGTATAACGTATAACGTATAACGTATAACGTATAATGTATAACGTATAACGTATAACGTATAACGTATAACGTATATCCTATAACGCATAACGTATAACGTATAACGTATATCGTATAACGTATAACGTATAACGTAAAACGTATAACGTATAACTTATAACGTATAACGTACAACGTATAACGTATAACGTATAACGTATAACGTATAACGTATAACGTATAACGTATAACGTATAACGTATAACGTATAACGTATAACTTATAACGTAAAACGTATTACATATTACGCATAACGAGTAACGTATAACGTATAACGTATAACGTATAACGTATAACGTATAACGTATAACGTATAACGAGTAACGTATAACGTATAACGTATAACGTATAACGTATAACGTATAACGTACAACGAATAACGTATAACGTATAACGTATAACGTATAACGTATAACGTATAACGTATAACGTATAACGTATAACGTATAACGTATAACGTATAACGTATAACGTATAACGTTTAACGTATAACGTATAACGTATAACGTATAACGAGTAACGTATAACGTATAACGTATAACGTATAACGTATAACGTATAACGTATAACGTACAACGAATAACGTATAACGTATAACGTATAACGTATAACGTATAATGTATAACGTATAACGTATAACGTATAACGTAAAACGTATAACGTATAACGTATAACGTATAACGTATAACGAATAACCTATAACGTATAACGTATAACGTATAACGTATAACGTATAACGTATAACGTATAACGTATAACGTACAACGTATAACGTATAACGTATATCGTATAACGTATAACGTATAACGTATAACGTATAACGTTTAACGTATAACGTATAACGTATAACGTATATGGTATAACGTATAACGTATAACGTATAACGTATAACGTATAACGAATATCGTATAACGTATAACGTATAAAGTATAACGTACAACGTATAACGAATAACGTATAACGTATAACGCATAACGTACAACGCATAACGTACAACGTATAACGTATAGCGTATAACGTATAACGTATAACGTATAGCGTATAACGTATAACGTATAACGTCTAACGTATAACGTATAACATACAACGTATAACGTACAACGTATAACGTACAACGTATAACGTATAACGTATAACGTATAACGTATAACGTATAACGTATAACGTATAACGTATAACGTATAACGTATAACGTATAACGTATAACGTATAACGTATAACGTATAACGTATAACGTATAACGTACAACGTATAACGTATAACGTATATCGTATAACGTATAACGTATAACGTATAACGTTTAACGTATAACGTATAACGTATAACGTATAACGTATAACGTATAGCGTATAACGTATAACGTATAACGTATAACGTATAACGTATAACGTATAACGTATAACGTATAACGTATAACGTATAACGTATAACGTATAACGTATAACGAATAACGTATAACGTATAACCTATAACGTATGACGTATCACGTATAAGGTATGACCTATAACGCATAAGGTATAGCGTATAACGCATAACGTATAACGTATAACGTATAACGTATAACGTATAACGTATAACGTATAACGTATAACGTATAACGTACAACCTATAACGTATAACGTATAACGTATAACGTATAACGTATAATGTATAACGTATAACGTATAACGTATAACGTATAACGTATATCCTATAACGCATAACGTATAACGTATAACGTATATCGTATAACGTATAACGTATAACGTAAAACGTATAACGTATAACTTATAACGTATAACGTACAACGTATAACGTATAACGTATAACGTATAACGTATAACGTATTACGTATAACGTATAACGTATAACGTATAACGTATAACGTATAACTTATAACGTAAAACGTATTACATATTACGCATAACGAGTAACGTATAACGTATAACGTATAACGTATAACGTATAACGTATAACGTATAACGTATAACGAGTAACGTATAACGTATAACGTATAACGTATAACGTATAACGTATAACGTACAACGAATAACGTATAACGTATAACGTATAACGTATAACGTATAACGTATAACGTATAACGTATAACGTATAACGTATAACGTATAACGTATAACGTATAACGTATAACGTTTAACGTATAACGTATAACGTATAACGTATAACGAGTAACGTATAACGTATAACGTATAACGTATAACGTATAACGTATAACGTATAACGTACAACGAATAACGTATAACGTATAACGTATAACGTATAACGTATAATGTATAACGTATAACGTATAACGTATAACGTAAAACGTATAACGTATAACGTATAACGTATAACGTATAACGAATAACCTATAACGTATAACGTATAACGTATAACGTATAACGTATAACGTATAACGTATAACGTATAACGTACAACGTATAACGTATAACGTATATCGTATAACGTATAACGTATAACGTATAACGTATAACGTTTAACGTATAACGTATAACGTATAACGTATATGGTATAACGTATAACGTATAACGTATAACGTATAACGTATAACGAATATCGTATAACGTATAACGTATAAAGTATAACGTACAACGTATAACGAATAACGTATAACGTATAACGCATAACGTACAACGCATAACGTACAACGTATAACGTATAGCGTATAACGTATAACGTATAACGTATAGCGTATAACGTATAACGTATAACGTCTAACGTATAACGTATAACATACAACGTATAACGTACAACGTATAACGTACAACGTATAACGTATAACGTATAACGTATAACGTATAACGTATAACGTATAACGTATAACGTATAACGTATAACGTATAACGTATAACGTATAACGTATAACGTATAACGTATAACGTATAACGTACAACGTATAACGTATAACGTATATCGTATAACGTATAACGTATAACGTATAACGTTTAACGTATAACGTATAACGTATAACGTATAACGTATAACGTATAACGTATAACGAATAACGTATAACGTATAACGTATAACGTATAACGTACAACGTATAACGTATAACGTATAACGTATAACGCATAACGTATAACGCATAACGTACAACGTATAACGTATAGCGTATAACGTATAACGTATAACGTATAACGTATAACGTATAACGTATAACGTATAACGTATAACGTATAACGTATAACGTATAACGTATAACGTATAACGAATAACGTATAACGTATAACGTATAACGTATGACGTATCACGTATAAGGTATGACCTATAACGCATAACGTATAGCGTATAACGCATAACGTATAACGTATAACGTATAACGTATAACGTATAACGTATAACGTATAACGTATAACGTATAACGTATAACGTATAACGTATAACGTATAACGTATAACGTATAACGTATAACGTATAACGTATAACGTATAACGTATAACGTATAACGTATAACGTATAACGTATAACGTATAACGTATAACGTATAACGTATAACGTATAACGTATAACGTATAACGTATAACGTATAACGTATAACGTATAACGTATAACGTATAACGTATAACGTATAACGAATAACGTATAACGTATAACGTATAACGTATGACGTATCACGTATATCGTATAACGTATAACGTATAACGTATAACGTACAACGTATAACGTATAACGTATATCGTATAACGTATAACGTATAACGTATAACGTTTAACGTATAACGTATAACGTATAACGTATAACGTATAACGTATAACGTATAACCTATAACGTATAACGTATAACGTATAACGTATAACGTATAACGTATAACGTATAACGTATAACGTATAACGTACAACGTATAACGTATAACGTATAACGTATAACGCATAACGTATAACGCATAACGTACAACGTATAACGTATAGCGTATAACGTATAACGTATAACGTATAACGTATAACGTATAACGTATAACGTATAACGTATAACGTATAACGTATAACGTATAACGTATAACGTATAACGTATAACGAATAACGTATAACGTATAACGTATAACGTATAACGTATAACGTACAACGTATAACGTATAACGTATAACGTATAACGTATAACGTATAACGTATAACGTATAACGTATAACGTATAACGTATAACGTATAACGTATAACGTATAACGTATAACGTATAACGTATAACGTACAACGTATAACGTATAACGTATATCGTATAACGTATAACGTATAACGTATAACGTTTAACGTATAACGTATAACGTATAACGTATAACGTATAACGTATAACGTATAACGAATAACGTATAACGTATAACGTATAACGTATAACGTACAACGTATAACGTATAACGTATAACGTATAACGCATAACGTATAACGCATAACGTACAACGTATAACGTATAACGTATAACGTTTAACGTATAACGTATAACGTATAACGTATAACGTATAACGTATAACGTATAACGTATAACGTATAACGTATAACGAATAACGTATAACGTATAACGTATAACGTATGACGTATCACGTATAAGGTATGACCTATAACGCATAACGTATAGCGTATAACGCATAACGTATAACGTATAACGTATAACGTATAACGTATAACGTATAACGTATAACGTATAACGTATAACGTATAACGTATAACGTATAACGTATAACGTATAACGTATAACGTATAACGTATAACGTATAACGTATAACGTATAACGTATAACGTATAACGTATAACGTATAACGTATAACGTATAACGTATAACGTACAACGTATAACGTATAACGTATAACGTATAACGCATAACGTATAACGCATAACGTACAACGTATAACGTATAGCGTATAACGTATAACGTATAACGTATAACGTATAACGTATAACGTATAACGTATAACGTATAACGTATAACGTATAACGTATAACGTATAACGTATAACGTATAACGAATAACGTATAACGTATAACGTATAACGTATAACGTATAACGTATAACGTATAACGTATAACGTATAACGTATAACGTTTAACGTATAACGTATAACGTATAACGTATAACGAGTAACGTATAACGTATAACGTATAACGTATAACGTATAACGTATAACGTATAACGTACAACGTATAACGTATAACGTATATCGTATAACGTATAACGTATAACGTATAACGTTTAACGTATAACGTATAACGTATAACGTATAACGTATAACGTATAACGTATAACGTATAACGAATAACGTATAACGTATAACGTATAACGTATAACGTACAACGTATAACGTATAACGTATAACGTATAACGCATAACGTATAACGCATAACGTACAACGTATAACGTATAGCGTATAACGTATAACGTATAACGTATAACGTATAACGTATAACGTATAACGTATAACGTATAACGTATAACGTATAACGTATAACGTATAACGTATAACGTATAACGAATAACGTATAACGTATAACCTATAACGTATGACGTATCACGTATAAGGTATGACCTATAACGCATAAGGTATAGCGTATAACGCATAACGTATAACGTATAACGTATAACGTATAACGTATAACGTATAACGTATAACGTATAACGTATAACGTACAACCTATAACGTATAACGTATAACGTATAACGTATAACGTATAATGTATAACGTATAACGTATAACGTATAACGTATAACGTATATCCTATAACGCATAACGTATAACGTATAACGTATATCGTATAACGTATAACGTATAACGTAAAACGTATAACGTATAACGTATAACGTTTAACGTATAACGTATAACGTATAACGTATAACGAGTAACGTATAACGTATAACGTATAACGTATAACGTATAACGTATAACGTATAACGTACAACGAATAACGTATAACGTATAACGTATAACGTATAACGTATTATGTATAACGTATAACGTATAACGTATAACGTAAAACGTATAACGTATAACGTATAACGTATAACGTATAACGAATAACCTATAACGTATAACGTATAACGTATAACGTATAACGTATAACGTATAACGTATAACGTATAACGTACAACGTATAACGTATAACGTATATCGTATAACGTATAACGTATAACGTATAACGTATAACGTTTAACGTATAACGTATAACGTATAACGTATATGGTATAACGTATAACGTATAACGTATAACGTATAACGTATAACGAATATCGTATAACGTATAACGTATAAAGTATAACGTACAACGTATAACGAATAACGTATAACGTATAACGCATAACGTATAACGCATAACGTACAACGTATAACGTATAGCGTATAACGTATAACGTATAACGTATAACGTATAACGTATAACGTATAACGTATAACGTATAACGTATAACGTATAACGTATAACGTATAACGTATAACGAATAACGTATAACGTATAACCTATAACGTATGACGTATCACGTATAAGGTATGACCTATAACGCATAAGGTATAGCGTATAACGCATAACGTATAACGTATAACGTATAACGTATAACGTATAACGTATAACGTATAACGTATAACGTATAACGTACAACCTATAACGTATAACGTATAACGTATAACGTATAACGTATAATGTATAACGTATAACGTATAACGTATAACGTATAACGTATATCCTATAACGCATAACGTATAACGTATAACGTATATCGTATAACGTATAACGTATAACGTAAAACGTATAACGTATAACTTATAACGTATAACGTACAACGTATAACGTATAACGTATAACGTATAACGTATAACGTATTACGTATAACGTATAACGTATAACGTATAACGTATAACGTATAACTTATAACGTAAAACGTATTACATATTACGCATAACGAGTAACGTATAACGTATAACGTATAACGTATAACGTATAACGTATAACGTATAACGTATAACGAGTAACGTATAACGTATAACGTATAACGTATAACGTATAACGTATAACGTACAACGAATAACGTATAACGTATAACGTATAACGTATAACGTATAACGTATAACGTATAACGTATAACGTATAACGTATAACGTATAACGTATAACGTATAACGTATAACGTTTAACGTATAACGTATAACGTATAACGTATAACGAGTAACGTATAACGTATAACGTATAACGTATAACGTATAACGTATAACGTATAACGTACAACGAATAACGTATAACGTATAACGTATAACGTATAACGTATAATGTATAACGTATAACGTATAACGTATAACGTAAAACGTATAACGTATAACGTATAACGTATAACGTATAACGAATAACCTATAACGTATAACGTATAACGTATAACGTATAACGTATAACGTATAACGTATAACGTATAACGTACAACGTATAACGTATAACGTATATCGTATAACGTATAACGTATAACGTATAACGTATAACGTTTAACGTATAACGTATAACGTATAACGTATATGGTATAACGTATAACGTATAACGTATAACGTATAACGTATAACGAATATCGTATAACGTATAACGTATAAAGTATAACGTACAACGTATAACGAATAACGTATAACGTATAACGCATAACGTACAACGCATAACGTACAACGTATAACGTATAGCGTATAACGTATAACGTATAACGTATAGCGTATAACGTATAACGTATAACGTCTAACGTATAACGTATAACATACAACGTATAACGTACAACGTATAACGTACAACGTATAACGTATAACGTATAACGTATAACGTATAACGTATAACGTATAACGTATAACGTATAACGTATAACGTATAACGTATAACGTATAACGTATAACGTATAACGTATAACGTATAACGTACAACGTATAACGTATAACGTATATCGTATAACGTATAACGTATAACGTATAACGTTTAACGTATAACGTATAACGTATAACGTATAACGTATAACGTATAACGTATAACGAATAACGTATAACGTATAACGTATAACGTATAACGTACAACGTATAACGTATAACGTATAACGTATAACGCATAACGTATAACGCATAACGTACAACGTATAACGTATAGCGTATAACGTATAACGTATAACGTATAACGTATAACGTATAACGTATAACGTATAACGTATAACGTATAACGTATAACGTATAACGTATAACGTATAACGAATAACGTATAACGTATAACGTATAACGTATGACGTATCACGTATAAGGTATGACCTATAACGCATAACGTATAGCGTATAACGCATAACGTATAACGTATAACGTATAACGTATAACGTATAACGTATAACGTATAACGTATAACGTATAACGTATAACGTATAACGTATAACGTATAACGTATAACGTATAACGTATAACGTATAACGTATAACGTATAACGTATAGCGTATAACGTATAACGTATAACGTATAACGTATAACGTATAACGTATAACGTATAACGTATAACGTATAACGTATAACGTATAACGTATAACGTATAACGTATAACGTATAACGTATAACGTATAACGTATAACGTATAACGTATAACGAATAACGTATAACGTATAACGTATAACGTATGACGTATCACGTATATCGTATAACGTATAACGTATAACGTATAACGTACAACGTATAACGTATAACGTATATCGTATAACGTATAACGTATAACGTATAACGTTTAACGTATAACGTATAACGTATAACGTATAACGTATAACGTATAACGTATAACCTATAACGTATAACGTATAACGTATAACGTATAACGTATAACGTATAACGTATAACGTATAACGTACAACGTATAACGTATAACGTATAACGTATAACGCATAACGTATAACGCATAACGTACAACGTATAACGTATAGCGTATAACGTATAACGTATAACGTATAACGTATAACGTATAACGTATAACGTATAACGTATAACGTATAACGTATAACGTATAACGTATAACGTATAACGTATAACGTATAACGTACAACGTATAACGTATAACGTATAACGTATAACGTATAACGTATAACGTATAACGTATAACGTATAACGTATAACGTATAACGTATAACGTATAACGTATAACGTATAACGTATAACGTATAACGTACAACGTATAACGTATAACGTATATCGTATAACGTATAACGTATAACGTATAACGTATAACGTATAATGTACAACCTATAACGTATAACGTATAACGTATAACGTATAACGTATAATGTATAACGTATAACGTATAACGTATAACGTATAACGTATATCCTATAACGCATAACGTATAACGTATAACGTATATCGTATAACGTATAACGTATAACGCATAACGTATAACGTATAACGTATAACGTATAACGTATAACGTATAACGTATAACGTATAACGTACAACCTATAACGTATAACGTATAACGTATAACGTATAACGTATAATGTATAACGTATAACGTATAACGTATAACGTATAACGTATATCCTATAACGCATAACGTATAACGTATAACGTATATCGTATAACGTATAACGTATAACGTAAAACGTATAACGTATAACTTATAACGTATAACGTACAACGTATAACGTATAACGTATAACGTATAACGTATAACGTATAACGTATAACGTATAACGTATAACGTATAACGTATAACGTATAACGTATAACGTATAACGTATAACGTACAACGTATAACGTATAACGTATATCGTATAACGTATAACGTATAACGTATAACGTATAACGTTTAACGTATAACGTATAACGTATAACGTATATGGTATAACGTATAACGTATAACGTATAACGTATAACGTATAACGTATAACGTATAACGTATAACGTATAACGTATAACGTATAACGTACAACGTATAACGTATAACGTATATCGTATAACGTATAACGTATAACGTATAACGTTTAACGTATAACGTATAACGTATAACGTATAACGTATAACGTATAACGTATAACGAATAACGTATAACGTATAACGTATAACGTATAACGTACAACGTATAACGTATAACGTATAACGTATAAAGCATAA
>NW_027480168.1:0-33745 GCF_051014685.1 Ptiloglossa arizonensis | reverse complement strand
GCGTTATACGTTATACGTTATACGTTATACGTTATACGTTATACGTTATACGTTACTCGTTATACGTAATATGTAATACGTTTTACGTTATAAGTTATACGTTATACGTTATACGTTATACGTTGTACGTTATACGTTAAACGTTAGACGTTATATGTTATACGTTATACGTTGTACGTTATACGTTATATGTAATATGTAATACGTTATACGTTATACGCCATACGTTATACGTTACACGTTTAACGTTTTACGTTATGCGTTATACGTTATGCGTTATACGTTATACGTTATACGTTATCCGTTATACGTTATACGTTATACGTTATACGTTATACGTTATACGTTATACGTTATACGTTATACGTTATACGTTATACGTTATACGTTATACGTTATACGTTATACGTTATACGTTATACGTTATACGTTATACGTTATACGTTATACGTTATACGTTATACGTTATACGTTATACGTTATACGTTATACGTTATACGTTATACGTTATACGTTATACGTTATACGTTATACGTTATACGTTATACGTTATACGTTATACGTTATACGTTATACGTTATACGTTATACGTTATACGTTATACGTTATACGTTATACGTTATACGTTATACGTTATACGTTATACGTTATACGTTATACGTTATACGTTATACGTTATACGTTATACGTTATACGTTATACGTTATACGTTATACGTTATACGTTATACGTTATACGTTATACGTTATACGTTATACGTTATACGTTATACGTTATACGTTATACGTTATACGTTATACGTTATACGTTATACGTTACACGTTATTCGTTATACGTTATACGCTATACGTTATACGTTATACGTTGTACGTTATACGTTATATGTAATATGTAATACGTTATACGTTATACGCCATACGTTATACGTTACACGTTTCACGGTTTACGTTATGCTTTATACGTTATGCGTTATACGTTATACGTTATACGTTATACGTTATACGTTATACGTTATACGTTACTCGTTATACGTAATATGTAATACGTTTTACGTTATAAGTTATACGTTATACGTTATACGTTATACGTTGTACGTTATACGTTAAACGTTAGACGTTATATGTTATACGTTATACGTTGTACGTTATACGTTATATGTAATATGTAATACGTTATACGTTATACGCCATACGTTATACGTTACACGTTTAACGTTTTACGTTATGCGTTATACGTTATGCGTTATACGTTATACGTTATACGTTATCCGTTATACGTTATACGTTATACGTTATACGTTATACGTTATACGTTATACGTTATACGTTATACGTTATACGTTATACGTTATACGTTATACGTTATACGTTATACGTTATACGTTATACGTTATACGTTATACGTTATACGTTATACGTTATACGTTATACGTTATACGTTATACGTTATACGTTATACGTTATACGTTATACGTTATACGTTATACGTTATACGTTATACGTTATACGTTATACGTTATACGTTATACGTTATACGTTATACGTTATACGTTATACGTTATACGTTATACGTTATACGTTATACGTTATACGTTATACGTTATACGTTATACGTTATACGTTATACGTTATACGTTATACGTTATACGTTATACGTTATACGTTATACGTTATACGTTATACGTTATACGTTATACGTTATACGTTATACGTTATACGTTACACGTTATACGTTATACGTTATACGTTATACGTTATACGTTACTCGTTATACGTAATATGTAATACGTTTTACGTTATAAGTTATACGTTATACGTTATACGTTATACGTTGTACGTTATACGTTAAACGTTAGACGTTATATGTTATACGTTATACCTTGTACGTTATACGTTATATGTAATATGTAATACGTTATACGTTATACGCCATACGTTATACGTTACAGGTTTAACGTTTTACGTTATGCGTTATACGTTATGCGTTATACGTTATACGTTATACGTTATCCGTTATACGTTATACGTTATACGTTATACGTTATACGTTATACGTTATTCGTTATATGTTATACGTTATACGTTATACGTTATACGTTATACGTTATACGTTATACGTTATACGTTATACGCTATACGTTAAACGTTATACGTTATACGTTATGCGTTATACGTTATACGTTATACGTTATGCGTTATACGTTATACGTTATACGTTACACGTTATACGTTTGACGTTATACGTTATACGTTATACGTTATACGTTATACGTTATACGTTATACGTCATACGTTATACGTTATACGTTATACGTTATTCGTTATACGTTATACGTTATACGTTATGCGTTATACGCTATACGTTATACGTTATGCGTCATACGTTATACTTTATACGTTATACGTTATACGTTATACGTTATACGTTATACGTTATACGTTATACGTTGTACGTTATACGTTAAACGTTAGACGTTATATGTTATACGTTATACGTTGTACGTTATACGTTATATGTAATATGTAATACCTTATACGTTATACGCCATACGTTATACGTTACACGTTTAACGTTTTACGTTATGCTTTATACGTTATGCGTTATACGTTATACGTTATACGTTATACGTTATACGTTAAACGTTAGACGTTATATGTTATACGTTATACGATGTACGTTATACGTTATATGTAATATGTAATACGTTATACGTTATACGCCATACGTTATACGTTACACGTTTAACGTTTTACGTTATGCGTTATACGTTATGCGTTATACGTTATACGTTATACGTTATCCGTTATACGTTATACGTTATACGTTATACGTTATACGTTATACGTTATACGTTATTCGTTATATGTTATACGTTATACGTTATACGTTATACGTTATACGTTATACGTTATACGTTATACGCTATACGTTAAACGTTATACGTTATACGTTATGCGTTATACGTTATACGTTATACGTTATGCGTTATACGTTATACGTTATACGTTACACGTTATACGTTTGACGTTATACGTTACACGTTATACGTTATACGTTATACGTTATACGTTATACGTCATACGTTATACGTTATACGTTATACGTTATTCGTTATACGTTATACGTTATACGTTATGCGTTATACGCTATACGTTATACGTTATGCGTTATACGTTATACTTTATACGTTATACGTTATACGTTATACGTTATACGTTATACGTTATACGTTATACGTTGTACGTTATACGTTAAACGTTAGACGTTATATGTTATACGTTATACGTTGTACGTTATACGTTATACGTAATATGTAATACCTTATACGTTATACGCCATACGTTATACGTTACACGTTTAACGTTTTACGTTATGCTTTATACGTTATGCGTTATACGTTATACGTTATACGTAATACGTTATACGTTATACGCTATACGTTATACGTTATACGTTATACGTTATACGTTATACGTTACACGTTATTCGTTATACGTTATACGCTATACGTTATACGTTATACGTTGTACGTTATACGTTATATGTAATATGTAATACGTTATACGTTATACGCCATACGTTATACGTTACACGTTTCACGGTTTACGTTATGCTTTATACGTTATGCGTTATACGTTATACGTTATACGTTATACGTTATACGTTATACGTTATACGTTATACGTTATACGTTATACGTTATACGTTATACGTTATACGTTATACGTTGTACGTTATACGTTATACGTTATACGTTATACGTTATACGTTATACGTTATACGTTATACGTTATACGTTATACGTTATACGTTATACGTTATACGTTATACGTTATACGTTACTCGTTATACGTAATATGTAATACGTTTCACGTTATAAGTTATACGTTATACGTTATACGTTATACGTTGTACGTTATACATTAAACGTTAGACGTTATATGTTATACGTTATACGTTGTACGTTATACGTTATATGTAATATGTAATACGTTATACGTTATACGCCATACGTTATACGTTACACGTTTAACGTTATACGTTACACGTTTAACGTTTTACGTTATGCGTTATACGTTATGCGTTATACGTTATACGTTATACGTTATACGTTATCCGTTATACGTTATACGTTATACGTTATACGTTATACGTTATACGTTATACGTTATACGTTATTCGTTATATGTTATACGTTATACGTTATACGTTATACGTTATACGTTATACGTTATACGTTATACGCTATACGTTATACGTTATACGTTATACGTTATACGTTGTACGTTATACGTTAAACGTTAGACGTTATATGTTATACGTTATACGTTGTACGTTATACGTTATATGTAATATGTAATACCTTATACGTTATACGCCATACGTTATACGTTACACGTTTAACGTTTTACGTTATGCTTTATACGTTATGCGTTATACGTTATACGTTATACGTTATACGTTATACGTTATACGTTATACGTTATACGTTATACGTTATACGTTATACGTTACACGTTATTCGTTATACGTTATACGCTATACGTTATACGTTATACGTTGTACGTTATACGTTATATGTAATATGTAATACGTTATACGTTATACGCCATACGTTATACGTTACACGTTTCACGGTTTACGTTATGCTTTATACGTTATGCGTTATACGTTATACGTTATACGTTATACGTTATACGTTATACGTTATACGTTACTCGTTATACGTAATATGTAATACGTTTTACGTTATAAGTTATACGTTATACGTTATACGTTATACGTTGTACGTTATACGTTAAACGTTAGACGTTATATGTTATACGTTATACGTTGTACGTTATACGTTATATGTAATATGTAATACGTTATACGTTATACGCCATACGTTATACGTTACACGTTTAACGTTTTACGTTATGCGTTATACGTTATGCGTTATACGTTATACGTTATACGTTATCCGTTATACGTTATACGTTATACGTTATACGTTATACGTTATACGTTATACGTTATACGTTATACGTTATACGTTATACGTTATACGTTATACGTTATACGTTATACGTTATACGTTATACGTTATACGTTATACGTTATACGTTATACGTTATACGTTATACGTTATACGTTATACGTTATACGTTATACGTTATACGTTATACGTTATACGTTATACGTTATACGTTATACGTTATACGTTATACGTTATACGTTATACGTTATACGTTATACGTTATACGTTATACGTTATACGTTATACGTTATACGTTATACGTTATACGTTATACGTTATACGTTATACGTTATACGTTATACGTTATACGTTATACGTTATACGTTATACGTTATACGTTATACGTTATACGTTATACGTTATACGTTATACGTTATACGTTATACGTTATACGTTATACGTTATACGTTATACGTTATACGTTATACGTTATACGTTATACGTTATACGTTATACGTTACTCGTTATACGTAATATGTAATACGTTTTACGTTATAAGTTATACGTTATACGTTATACGTTATACGTTGTACGTTATACGTTAAACGTTAGACGTTATATGTTATACGTTATACCTTGTACGTTATACGTTATATGTAATATGTAATACGTTATACGTTATACGCCATACGTTATACGTTACAGGTTTAACGTTTTACGTTATGCGTTATACGTTATGCGTTATACGTTATACGTTAAAGGTTATCCGTTATACGTTATACGTTATACGTTATACGTTATACGTTATACGTTATACGTTATTCGTTATATGTTATACGTTATACGTTATACGTTATACGTTATACGTTATACGTTATACGTTATACGTTATACGCTATACGTTAAACGTTATACGTTATACGTTATGCGTTATACGTTATACGTTATACGTTATGCGTTATACGTTATACGTTATACGTTACACGTTATACGTTTGACGTTATACGTTATACGTTATACGTTATACGTTATACGTTATACGTTATACGTCATACGTTATACGTTATACGTTATACGTTATTCGTTATACGTTATACGTTATACGTTATGCGTTATACGCTATACGTTATACGTTATGCGTCATACGTTATACTTTATACGTTATACGTTATACGTTATACGTTATACGTTATACGTTATACGTTATACGTTATACGTTGTACGTTATACGTTAAACGTTAGACGTTATATGTTATACGTTATACGTTGTACGTTATACGTTATATGTAATATGTAATACCTTATACGTTATACGCCATACGTTATACGTTACACGTTTAACGTTTTACGTTATGCTTTATACGTTATGCGTTATACGTTATACGTTATACGTTATACGTTATACGTTATACGTTAAACGTTAGACGTTATATGTTATACGTTATACGATGTACGTTATACGTTATATGTAATATGTAATACGTTATACGTTATACGCCATACGTTATACGTTACACGTTTAACGTTTTACGTTATGCGTTATACGTTATGCGTTATACGTTATACGTTATACGTTATCCGTTATACGTTATACGTTATACGTTATACGTTATACGTTATACGTTATACGTTATTCGTTATATGTTATACGTTATACGTTATACGTTATACGTTATACGTTATACGTTATACGTTATACGCTATACGTTAAACGTTATACGTTATACGTTATGCGTTATACGTTATACGTTATACGTTATGCGTTATACGTTATACGTTATACGTTACACGTTATACGTTTGACGTTATACGTTACACGTTATACGTTATACGTTATACGTTATACGTTATACGTCATACGTTATACGTTATACGTTATACGTTATTCGTTATACGTTATACGTTATACGTTATGCGTTATACGCTATACGTTATACGTTATGCGTTATACGTTATACTTTATACGTTATACGTTATACGTTATACGTTATACGTTATACGTTATACGTTATACGTTATACGCTATACGTTATACGTTATACGTTATACGTTATACGTTATACGTTATACGTTATACGTTATACGTTATACGTTATACGTTATACGTTACACGTTATTCGTTATACGTTATACGCTATACGTTATACGTTATACGTTGTACGTTATACGTTATATGTAATATGTAATACGTTATACGTTATACGCCATACGTTATACGTTACACGTTTCACGGTTTACGTTATGCTTTATACGTTATGCGTTATACGTTATACGTTATACGTTATACGTTATACGTTATACGTTATACGTTATACGTTATACGTTATACGTTATACGTTATACGTTATACGTTATACGTTATACGTTATACGTTATACGTTATACGTTATACGTTATACGTTATACGTTATACGTTATACGTTATACGTTATACGTTATACGTTATACGTTATACGTTATACGTTATACGTTATACGTTACTCGTTATACGTAATATGTAATACGTTTCACGTTATAAGTTATACGTTATACGTTATACGTTATACGTTGTACGTTATACATTAAACGTTAGACGTTATATGTTATACGTTATACGTTGTACGTTATACGTTATATGTAATATGTAATACGTTATACGTTATACGCCATACGTTATACGTTACACGTTTAACGTTATACGTTACACGTTTAACGTTTTACGTTATGCGTTATACGTTATGCGTTATACGTTATACGTTATACGTTATCCGTTATACGTTATACGTTATACGTTATACGTTATACGTTATACGTTATACGTTATTCGTTATATGTTATACGTTATACGTTATACGTTATACGTTATACGTTATACGTTATACGTTATACGCTATACGTTATACGTTATACGTTATACGTTATACGTTGTACGTTATACGTTAAACGTTAGACGTTATATGTTATACGTTATACGTTGTACGTTATACGTTATATGTAATATGTAATACCTTATACGTTATACGCCATACGTTATACGTTACACGTTTAACGTTTTACGTTATGCTTTATACGTTATGCGTTATACGTTATACGTTATACGTTATACGTTATACGTTATACGTTATACGTTATACGTTATACGTTATACGTTATACGTTACACGTTATTCGTTATACGTTATACGCTATACGTTATACGTTATACGTTGTACGTTATACGTTATATGTAATATGTAATACGTTATACGTTATACGCCATACGTTATACGTTACACGTTTCACGGTTTACGTTATGCTTTATACGTTATGCGTTATACGTTATACGTTATACGTTATACGTTATACGTTATACGTTATACGTTACTCGTTATACGTAATATGTAAAACGTTTTACGTTATAAGTTATACGTTATACGTTATACGTTATACGTTGTACGTTATACGTTAAACGTTAGACGTTATATGTTATACGTTATACGTTGTACGTTATACGTTATATGTAATATGTAATACGTTATATGTTATACGCCATACGTTATACGTTACACGTTTAACGTTTTACGTTATGCGTTATACGTTATGCGTTATACGTTATACGTTATACGTTATCCGTTATACGTTATACGTTATACGTTATACGTTATACGTTATACGTTATACGTTATACGTTATACGTTATACGTTATACGTTATACGTTATACGTTATACGTTATACGTTATACGTTATACGTTATACGTTATACGTTATACGTTATACGTTATACGTTATACGTTATACGTTATACGTTATACGTTATACGTTATACGTTATACGTTATACGTTATACGTTATACGTTATACGTTATACGTTATACGTTATACGTTATACGTTATACGTTATACGTTATACGTTATACGTTATACGTTATACGTTATACGTTATACGTTATACGTTATACGTTATACGTTATACGTTATACGTTATACGTTATACGTTATACGTTATACGTTATACGTTATTCGTTATACGTTATTCGTTATACGTTATACGTTATACGTTATACGTTATACGTTATACGTTATACGCTATACGTTAAACGTTATACGTTATACGTTATGCGTTATACGTTATACATTATACGTTATGCGTTATACGTTATACGTTATACGTTACACGTTATACGTTTGACGTTATACGTTATACGTTATACGTTATACGTTATACGTTATTCGTTATATGTTATACGTTATACGTTATACGTTATACGTTATGCGTTATACGCTATACGTTATACGTTATGCGTTATACGTTATACTTTATACGTTATACGTTATACGTTATACGTTATACGTTATACGTTATACGTTATACGTTGTACGTTATACGTTAAACGTTAGACGTTATATGTTATACGTTATACGTTGTACGTTATACGTTATATGTAATATGTAATACCTTATACGTTATAAGCCATACGTTATACGTTACACGTTTAACGTTTTACGTTATGCTTTATTCGTTATGCGTTATACGTTATACGTTATACGTTATACGTTATACGTTAAACGTTAGACGTTATATGTTATACGTTATACGATGTACGTTATACGTTATATGTAATATGTAATACGTTATACGTTATACGCCATACGTTATACGTTACACGTTTAACGTTTTACGTTATGCGTTATACGTTATGCGTTATACGTTATACGTTATACGTTATCCGTTATACGTTATACGTTATACGTTATACGTTATACGTTATACGTTATACGTTATTCGTTATATGTTATACGTTATACGTTATACGTTATACGTTATACGTTATACGTTATACGTTATACGCTATACGTTAAACGTTATACGTTATACGTTATGCGTTATACGTTATACGTTATACGTTATGCGTTATACGTTATACGTTATACGTTACACGTTATACGTTTGACGTTATACGTTACACGTTATACGTTATACGTTATACGTTATACGTTATACGTCATACGTTATACGTTATACGTTATACGTTATTCGTTATACGTTATACGTTATACGTTATGCGTTATACGCTATACGTTATACGTTATGCGTTATACGTTATACTTTATACGTTATACGTTATACGTTATACGTTATACGTTATACGTTATACGTTATACGTTGTACGTTATACGTTAAACGTTAGACGTTATATGTTATACGTTATACGTTGTACGTTATACGTTATATGTAATATGTAATACCTTATACGTTATACGCCATACGTTATACGTTACACGTTTAACGTTTTACGTTATGCTTTATACGTTATGCGTTATACGTTATACGTTATACGTTATACGTTATACGTTATACGTTATACGTTATACGTTATACGTTATACGTTATACGTTATACGTTATACGTTATACGTTATACGTTATACGTTATACGTTATACGTTATACGTTATACGTTATACGTTATACGTTATACGTTATACGTTATACGTTACACGTTATACGTTATACGTTATACGTTATACGTTATACGTTATACGTTATACGTTATACGTTACTCGTTATACGTAATATGTAATACGTTTCACGTTATAAGTTATACGTTATACGTTATACGTTATACGTTGTACGTTATACATTAAACGTTAGACGTTATATGTTATACGTTATACGTTGTACGTTATACGTTATATGTAATATGTAATACGTTATACGTTATACGCCATACGTTATACGTTACACGTTTAACGTTATACGTTACACGTTTAACGTTTTACGTTATGCGTTATACGTTATGCGTTATACGTTATACGTTATACGTTATCCGTTATACGTTATACGTTATACGTTATACGTTATACGTTATACGTTATACGTTATTCGTTATATGTTATACGTTATACGTTATACGTTATACGTTATACGTTATACGTTATACGTTATACGCTATACGTTATACGTTATTCGTTATACGTTATACGTTGTACGTTATACGTTAAACGTTAGACGTTATATGTTATACGTTATACGTTGTACGTTATACGTTATATGTAATATGTAATACCTTATACGTTATACGCCATACGTTATACGTTACACGTTTAACGTTTTACGTTATGCTTTATACGTTATGCGTTATACGTTATACGTTATACGTTATACGTTATACGTTATACGTTATACGTTATACGTTATACGTTATACGTTATACGTTACACGTTATTCGTTATACGTTATACGCTATACGTTATACGTTATACGTTGTACGTTATACGTTATATGTAATATGTAATACGTTATACGTTATACGCCATACGTTATACGTTACACGTTTCACGGTTTACGTTATGCTTTATACGTTATGCGTTATACGTTATACGTTATACGTTATACGTTATACGTTATACGTTATACGTTACTCGTTATACGTAATATGTAAAACGTTTTACGTTATAAGTTATACGTTATACGTTATACGTTATACGTTGTACGTTATACGTTAAACGTTAGACGTTATATGTTATACGTTATACGTTGTACGTTATACGTTATATGTAATATGTAATACGTTATACGTTATACGCCATACGTTATACGTTACACGTTTAACGTTTTACGTTATGCGTTATACGTTATGCGTTATACGTTATACGTTATACGTTATCCGTTATACGTTATACGTTATACGTTATACGTTATACGTTATACGTTATACGTTATACGTTATACGTTATACGTTATACGTTATACGTTATACGTTATACGTTATACGTTATACGTTATACGTTATACGTTATACGTTATACGTTATACGTTATACGTTATACGTTATACGTTATACGTTATACGTTATACGTTATACGTTATACGTTATACGTTATACGTTATACGTTATACGTTATACGTTATACGTTATACGTTATACGTTATACGTTATACGTTATACGTTATACGTTATACGTTATACGTTATACGTTATACGTTATACGTTATACGTTATACGTTATACGTTATACGTTATACGTTATACGTTATACGTTATACGTTATACGTTATACGTTATACGTTATACGTTATACGTTATACGTTATTCGTTATACGTTATTCGTTATACGTTATACGTTATACGTTATACGTTATACGTTATACGTTATACGCTATACGTTAAACGTTATACGTTATACGTTATGCGTTATACGTTATACATTATACGTTATGCGTTATACGTTATACGTTATACGTTACACGTTATACGTTTGACGTTATACGTTATACGTTATACGTTATACGTTATACGTTATTCGTTATATGTTATACGTTATACGTTATACGTTATACGTTATGCGTTATACGCTATACGTTATACGTTATGCGTTATACGTTATACTTTATACGTTATACGTTATACGTTATACGTTATACGTTATACGTTATACGTTATACGTTGTACGTTATACGTTAAACGTTAGACGTTATATGTTATACGTTATACGTTGTACGTTATACGTTATATGTAGTATGTAATACCTTATACGTTATAAGCCATACGTTATACGTTACACGTTTAACGTTTTACGTTATGCTTTATTCGTTATGCGTTATACGTTATACGTTATACGTTATACGTTATACGTTAAACGTTAGACGTTATATGTTATACGTTATACGATGTACGTTATACGTTATATGTAATATGTAATACCTTATACGTTATACGCCATACGTTATACGTTACACGTTTAACGTTTTACGTTATGCTTTATACGTTATGCGTTATACGTTATACGTTATACGTAATACGTTATACGTTATACGTTATACGTTATACGTTATACGTTATACGTTATACGTTACACGTTATTCGTTATACGTTATACGCTATACGTTATACGTTATACGTTGTACGTTATACGTTATATGTAATATGTAATACGTTATACGTTATACGCCATACGTTATACGTTACACGTTTCACGGTTTACGTTATGCTTTATACGTTATGCGTTATACGTTATACGTTATACGTTATACGTTATACGTTATACGTTATACGTTATACGTTATACGTTATACGTTATACGTTATACGTTATACGTTATACGTTATACGTTATACGTTATACGTTATACGTTATACGTTATACGTTATACGTTATACGTTATACGTTATACGTTATACGTTATACGTTATACGTTATACGTTATACGTTATACGTTATACGTTATACGTTATACGTTATACGTTATACGTTATACGTTATACGTTATACGTTATACGTTATACGTTATACGTTATACGTTATACGTTATACGTTATACGTTATACGTTATACGTTACTCGCTATACGTAATATGTAATACGTTTTACGTTATAAGTTATACGTTATACGTTATACGTTATACGTTGTACGTTATACGTTAAACGTTAGACGTTATATGTTATACGTTATACGTTGTACGTTATACGTTATATGTAATATGTAATACGTTATACGTTATACGCCATACGTTATACGTTACACGTTTAACGTTTTACGTTATGCGTTATACGTTATGCGTTATACGTTATACGTTATACGTTATCCGTTATACGTTATACGTTATACGTTATACGTTATACGTTATACGTTATACGTTATTCGTTATATGTTATACGTTATACGTTATACGTTATACGTTATACGTTTTACGTTATACGTTATACGTTATACGCTATACGTTAAACGTTATACGTTATACGTTATGCGTTATACGTTATACGTTATACGTTATACGTTATGCGTTATACGTTATACGTTATACGTTACACGTTATACGTTTGACGTTATACGTTATACGTTATACGTTATACGTTATACGTTATACGTTATACGTCATACGTTATACGTTATACGTTATACGTTATTCGTTATACGTTATACGTTATACGTTATACGTTATGCGTTATACGTTATACGTTATACGTTATGAGTTATACGTTATACGTTATACGTTACACGTTATACGTTTGACGTTATACGTTATACGTTATACGTTATACGTTATACGTTATACGTTATACGTCATACGTTATACGTTATACGTTATGAGTTATACGTTATACGTTATACGTTACACGTTATACGTTTGACGTTATACGTTATACGTTATACGTTATACGTTATACGTTATACGTTATACGTCATACGTTATACGTTATATGTTATACGTTATACGTTGTACGTTATACGTTATATGTAATATGTAATACGTTATACGTTATACGCCATACGTTATACGTTACACGTTTAACGTTTTACGTTATGCGTTATACGTTATGCGTTATACGTTATACGTTATACGTTATCCGTTATACGTTATACGTTATACGTTATACGTTATACGTTATACGTTATACGTTATACGTTATTCGTTATATGTTATACGTTATACGTTATACGTTATACGTTATACGTTATACGTTATACGTTATACGCTATACGTTAAACGTTATACGTTATACGTTATGCGTTATACGTTATACGTTATACGTTATGCGTTATACGTTATACGTTATACGTTACACGTTATACGTTTGAGGTTATACGTTATACGTTATACGTTATACGTTATACGTTATACGTTATACGTCATACGTTATACGTTATACGTTATACGTTATTCGTTATGCGTTATACGTTATACGTTATGCGTTATACGCTATACGTTATACGTTATGCGTTATACGTTATACTTTAAACGTTATACGTTATACGTTATACGTTAAACGTTATACGTTATACGTTATACGTTGTACGTTATACGTTAAACGTTAGACGTTATATGTTATACGTTATACGTTGTACGTTATACGTTATATGTAATATGTAATACCTTATACGTTATACGCCATACGTTATACGTTACACGTTTAACGTTTTACGTTATGCTTTATACGTTATGCGTTATACGTTATACGTTATACGTTATACGTTATACGTTATACGTTATACGTTATACGTTATACGTTATACGTTATACGTTATACGTTATACGTTATACGTTACACGTTATTCGTTATACGTTATACGCTATACGTTATACGTTATACGTTGTACGTTATACTTTATATGTAATATGTAATACGTTATACGTTATACGCCATACGTTATACGTTGTACGTTATACGTTATATGTAATATGTAATACGTTATACGTTATACGCCATACGTTATACGTTACACGTTTAACGTTTTACGTTATGCGTTATACGTTATGCGTTATACGTTATGCGTCATACGTTATCCGTTATACGTTATACGTTATACGTTATACGTTATACGTTATACGTTATACGTTATACGTTATACGTTATTCGTTATATGTTATACGTTATACGTTATACGTTATACGTTATACGTTATACGTTATACGTTATACGCTATACGTTAAACGTTATACGTTATACGTTATGCGTTATACGTTTTACGTTATGCGTTATGCGTTATACGTTATACGTTATACGTTACACGTTATACGTTTGACGTTATACGTTATACGTTATACGTTATACGTTATACGTTATACGTTATACGTTATACGTCATACGTTATACGTTATACGTTATACGTTATTCGTTATACGTTATACGTTATACGTTATGCGTTATACGTTATACGTTATACGTTATGCGTTATACGTTATACTTTATACGTTATACGTTATACGTTATACGTTATACGTTATACGTTATACGTTATACGTTGTACGTTATACGTTAAACGTTATACGTTATACGTTATACGTTATACGTTGTACGTTATACGTTATATGTAATATGTAATACGTTATACGTTATACGCCATACGTTATACGTTACACGTTTCACGTTTTACGTTATGCTTTATACGTTATGCGTTATACGTTATACGTTATACGTTATACGTTATACGTTATACGTTATACGTTATACGTTATACGTTATACGTTATACGTTATACGTTATACGTCATACGTTATACGTTATACGTTATACGTTATTCGTTATACGTTATACGTTATACGTTATGCGTTATACGTTATACGTTATACGTTATGCGTTATACGTTATACTTTATACGTTATACGTTATACGTTATACGTTATACGTTATACGTTATACGTTATACGTTGTACGTTATACGTTAAACGTTATACGTTATACGTTATACGTTATACGTTATACGTTATACGTTATACGTTGTACGTTATACGTTATATGTAATATGTAATACGTTATACGTTATACGCCATACGTTATACGTTACACGTTTCACGTTTTACGTTATGCTTTATACGTTATGCGTTATACGTTATACGTTATACGTTATACGTTATACGTTATACGTTATACGTTATACGTTATACGAAATACGTTATACGTTATACGTTATACGTTATACGTTATACGTTATACGTTATACGTTATACGTTATACGTTATACGTTATACGTTATACGTTATACGTTATACGTTATACGTTATACGTTATACGTTATACGTTATACGTTATACGTTATACGTTATACGTTATACGTTATACGTTATACGTTATACGTTATACGTTATACGTTATACGTTATACGTTATACGTTATACGTTATACGTTGTACATTATACGTTATACGTTACTCGTTATACGTAATATGTAATGCGTTTTACGTTATAAGTTATACGTTATACGTTACACGTTATACGTTATACGTTACACGTTATAAGTTATACGTTATACGTTATACGTTATACGTTATACGTTATACGTTATACGTTATACGTTATACGTTATACGTTATACGTTATACGTTATACGTTATACGTTATACGTTATACGTTATACGTTATACGTTATACGTTATACGTTATACGTTATACGATATACTTTATACGTTATACGTTATACGTTATACGTTATACGTTATATGTTATACGTTATACGTTATACGTTATACGTTGTACGTTAAACGTTATACGTTATACGTTATACGTTATACGATATACGTTATACGTTAAACGTTGTACGTTATACGTTATACGTTATACGTTATACGTTATACGTTATACGTTATACGTTATACGTTATACGTTATACGTTATACGTTATACGTTGTACGTTATACGTTGTACGTTATACGTTGTACGTTATACGTTATACGTTATACGTTATACGTTATACGTTATACGTTATACGTTATACGTTATACGTTGTCCGTTATACGTTGTACGTTATACGTTGTACGTTATACGTTATACGTTATACGTTATACGTTATACGTTATACGTTATACGTTATACGTTATACGTTATACGTTATACGCTATACGTTATACGTTATACGTTATACGTTATACGTTATACGTTATACGTTATACGTTAGACGTTATAGTTTATACGTAATACGTAATACGTTATACGTTATACGTTATACGTTACACGTTATACGTTATACGTTACACGTTATAAGTTATACGTTATACGTTATACGTTATACGTTATACGTTATACGTTATACGTTTTACGTTATACGTTATACGTTATACGTTATACGTTATACGTTATACGTTATACGTTATACGTTATACGTTATACGTTATACGTTATACGTTATACGTTATACGTTATACGTTATACGTTATACGTTATACGTTATACGTTATACGTTATACGTTATACGTTATACGTTATACGTTATACGTTATACGTTATACGTTATACGTTATACGTTATACGTTATACGTTATACGTTATACGTTATACGTTATACGTTATACGTTATACGTTACTCGTTATACGTAATATGTAATACGTTTTACGTTATAAGTTATACGTTATACGTTATACGTTATACGTTGTACGTTATACGTTAAACGTTAGACGTTATATGTTATACGTTATACCTTGTACGTTATACGTTATATGTAATATGTAATACGTTATACGTTATACGCCATACGTTATACGTTACAGGTTTAACGTTTTACGTTATGCGTTATACGTTATGCGTTATACGTTATACGTTATACGTTATCCGTTATACGTTATACGTTATACGTTATACGTTATACGTTATACGTTATACGTTATTCGTTATATGTTATACGTTATACGTTATACGTTATACGTTATACGTTATACGTTATACGTTATACGTTATACGCTATACGTTAAACGTTATACGTTATACGTTATGCGTTATACGTTATACGTTATACGTTATGCGTTATACGTTATACGTTATACGTTACACGTTATACGTTTGACGTTATACGTTATACGTTATACGTTATACGTTATACGTTATACGTTATACGTCATACGTTATACGTTATACGTTATACGTTATTCGTTATACGTTATACGTTATACGTTATGCGTTATACGCTATACGTTATACGTTATGCGTCATACGTTATACTTTATACGTTATACGTTATACGTTATACGTTATACGTTATACGTTATACGTTATACGTTATACGTTGTACGTTATACGTTAAACGTTAGACGTTATATGTTATACGTTATACGTTGTACGTTATACGTTATATGTAATATGTAATACCTTATACGTTATACGCCATACGTTATACGTTACACGTTTAACGTTTTACGTTATGCTTTATACGTTATGCGTTATACGTTATACGTTATACGTTATACGTTATACGTTATACGTTAAACGTTAGACGTTATATGTTATACGTTATACGATGTACGTTATACGTTATATGTAATATGTAATACGTTATACGTTATACGCCATACGTTATACGTTACACGTTTAACGTTTTACGTTATGCGTTATACGTTATGCGTTATACGTTATACGTTATACGTTATCCGTTATACGTTATACGTTATACGTTATACGTTATACGTTATACGTTATACGTTATTCGTTATATGTTATACGTTATACGTTATACGTTATACGTTATACGTTATACGTTATACGTTATACGCTATACGTTAAACGTTATACGTTATACGTTATGCGTTATACGTTATACGTTATACGTTATGCGTTATACGTTATACGTTATACGTTACACGTTATACGTTTGACGTTATACGTTACACGTTATACGTTATACGTTATACGTTATACGTTATACGTCATACGTTATACGTTATACGTTATACGTTATTCGTTATACGTTATACGTTATACGTTATGCGTTATACGCTATACGTTATACGTTATGCGTTATACGTTATACTTTATACGTTATACGTTATACGTTATACGTTATACGTTATACGTTATACGTTATACGTTATACGCTATACGTTATACGTTATACGTTATACGTTATACGTTATACGTTATACGTTATACGTTATACGTTATACGTTATACGTTATACGTTACACGTTATTCGTTATACGTTATACGCTATACGTTATACGTTATACGTTGTACGTTATACGTTATATGTAATATGTAATACGTTATACGTTATACGCCATACGTTATACGTTACACGTTTCACGGTTTACGTTATGCTTTATACGTTATGCGTTATACGTTATACGTTATACGTTATACGTTATACGTTATACGTTATACGTTATACGTTATACGTTACTCGTTATACGTTATACGTTATACGTTATACGTTATACGTTATACGTTATACGTTATACGTTATACGTTATACGTTATACGTTATACGTTATACGTTATACGTTATACGTTATACGTTATACGTTATACGTTATACGCTATACGTTATACGTTATACGTTATACGTTATACGTTATACGTTATACGTTATACGTTATACGTTATACGTTATACGTTATACGTTACACGTTATTCGTTATACGTTATACGCTATACGTTATACGTTATACGTTGTACGTTATACGTTATATGTAATATGTAATACGTTATACGTTATACGCCATACGTTATACGTTACACGTTTCACGGTTTACGTTATGCTTTATACGTTATGCGTTATACGTTATACGTTATATGTAATATGTAATACGTTATACGTTATACGCCATACGTTATACGTTACACGTTTAACGTTTTACGTTATGCGTTATACGTTATGCGTTATACGTTATACGTTATACGTTATCCGTTATACGTTATACGTTATACGATATACGTTATACGTTATACGTTATACGTTATTCGTTATATGTTATACGTTATACGTTATACGTTATACGTTATACGTTATACGTTATACGTTATACGCTATACGTTAAACGTTATACGTTATACGTTATGCGTTATACGTTATACGTTATACGTTATGCGTTATACGTTATACGTTATACGTTACACGTTATACGTTTGACGTTATACGTTACACGTTATACGTTATACGTTATACGTTATACGTTATACGTCATACGTTATACGTTATACGTTATACGTTATTCGTTATACGTTATACGTTATACGTTATGCGTTATACGCTATACGTTATACGTTATGCGTTATACGTTATACTTTATACGTTATACGTTATACGTTATACGTTATACGTTATACGTTATACGTTATACGTTATACGCTATACGTTATACGTTATACGTTATACGTTATACGTTATACGTTATACGTTATACGTTATACGTTATACGTTATACGTTATACGTTACACGTTATTCGTTATACGTTATACGCTATACGTTATACGTTATACGTTGTACGTTATACGTCATATGTAATATGTAATACGTTATACGTTATACGCCATACGTTATACGTTACACGTTTCACGGTTTACGTTATGCTTTATACGTTATGCGTTATACGTTATACGTTATACGTTATACGTTATACGTTATACGTTATACGTTATACGTTATACGTTATACGTTATACGTTATACGTTATACGTTATACGTTATACGTTATACGTTATACGTTATACGTTATACGTTATACGTTATACGTTATACGTTATACGTTATACGTTATACGTTATACGTTATACGTTATACGTTATACGTTATACGTTATACGTTACTCGTTATACGTAATATGTAATACGTTTCACGTTATAAGTTATACGTTATACGTTATACGTTATACGTTGTACGTTATACATTAAACGTTAGACGTTATATGTTATACGTTATACGTTGTACGTTATACGTTATATGTAATATGTAATACGTTATACGTTATACGCCATACGTTATACGTTACACGTTTAACGTTATACGTTACACGTTTAACGTTTTACGTTATGCGTTATACGTTATGCGTTATACGTTATACGTTATACGTTATCCGTTATACGTTATACGTTATACGTTATACGTTATACGTTATACGTTATACGTTATTCGTTATATGTTATACGTTATACGTTATACGTTATACGTTATACGTTATACGTTATACGTTATACGCTATACGTTATACGTTATACGTTATACGTTATACGTTGTACGTTATACGTTAAACGTTAGACGTTATATGTTATACGTTATACGTTGTACGTTATACGTTATATGTAATATGTAATACCTTATACGTTATACGCCATACGTTATACGTTACACGTTTAACGTTTTACGTTATGCTTTATACGTTATGCGTTATACGTTATACGTTATACGTTATACGTTATACGTTATACGTTATACGTTATACGTTATACGTTATACGTTATACGTTACACGTTATTCGTTATACGTTATACGCTATACGTTATACGTTATACGTTGTACGTTATACGTTATATGTAATATGTAATACGTTATACGTTATACGCCATACGTTATACGTTACACGTTTCACGGTTTACGTTATGCTTTATACGTTATGCGTTATACGTTATACGTTATACGTTATACGTTATACGTTATACGTTATACGTTACTCGTTATACGTAATATGTAAAACGTTTTACGTTATAAGTTATACGTTATACGTTATACGTTATACGTTGTACGTTATACGTTAAACGTTAGACGTTATATGTTATACGTTATACGTTGTACGTTATACGTTATATGTAATATGTAATACGTTATACGTTATACGCCATACGTTATACGTTACACGTTTAACGTTTTACGTTATGCGTTATACGTTATGCGTTATACGTTATACGTTATACGTTATCCGTTATACGTTATACGTTATACGTTATACGTTATACGTTATACGTTATACGTTATACGTTATACGTTATACGTTATACGTTATACGTTATACGTTATACGTTATACGTTATACGTTATACGTTATACGTTATACGTTATACGTTATACGTTATACGTTATACGTTATACGTTATACGTTATACGTTATACGTTATACGTTATACGTTATACGTTATACGTTATACGTTATACGTTATACGTTATACGTTATACGTTATACGTTATACGTTATACGTTATACGTTATACGTTATACGTTATACGTTATACGTTATACGTTATACGTTATACGTTATACGTTATACGTTATACGTTATACGTTATACGTTATACGTTATACGTTATACGTTATTCGTTATACGTTATTCGTTATACGTTATACGTTATACGTTATACGTTATACGTTATACGTTATACGCTATACGTTAAACGTTATACGTTATACGTTATGCGTTATACGTTATACATTATACGTTATGCGTTATACGTTATACGTTATACGTTACACGTTATACGTTTGACGTTATACGTTATACGTTATACGTTATACGTTATACGTTATTCGTTATATGTTATACGTTATACGTTATACGTTATACGTTATGCGTTATACGCTATACGTTATACGTTATGCGTTATACGTTATACTTTATACGTTATACGTTATACGTTATACGTTATACGTTATACGTTATACGTTATACGTTGTACGTTATACGTTAAACGTTAGACGTTATATGTTATACGTTATACGTTGTACGTTATACGTTATATGTAATATGTAATACCTTATACGTTATAAGCCATACGTTATACGTTACACGTTTAACGTTTTACGTTATGCTTTATTCGTTATGCGTTATACGTTATACGTTATACGTTATACGTTATACGTTAAACGTTAGACGTTATATGTTATACGTTATACGATGTACGTTATTCGTTATATGTAATATGTAATACGTTATACGTTATACGCCATACGTTATACGTTACACGTTTAACGTTTTACGTTATGCGTTATACGTTATGCGTTATACGTTATACGTTATACGTTATCCGTTATACGTTATACGTTATACGTTATACGTTATACGTTATACGTTATACGTTATTCGTTATATGTTATACGTTATACGTTATACGTTATACGTTATACGTTATACGTTATACGTTATACGCTATACGTTAAACGTTATACGTTATACGTTATGCGTTATACGTTATACGTTATACGTTATGCGTTATACGTTATACGTTATACGTTACACGTTATACGTTTGACGTTATACGTTACACGTTATACGTTATACGTTATACGTTATACGTTATACGTCATACGTTATACGTTATACGTTATACGTTATTCGTTATACGTTATACGTTATACGTTATGCGTTATACGCTATACGTTATACGTTATGCGTTATACGTTATACTTTATACGTTATACGTTATACGTTATACGTTATACGTTATACGTTATACGTTATACGTTGTACGTTATACGTTAAACGTTAGACGTTATATGTTATACGTTATACGTTGTACGTTATACGTTATATGTAATATGTAATACCTTATACGTTATACGCCATACGTTATACGTTACACGTTTAACGTTTTACGTTATGCTTTATACGTTATGCGTTATACGTTATACGTTATACGTTATACGTTATACGTTATACGTTATACGTTATACGTTATACGTTATACGTTATACGTTATACGTTATACGTTATACGTTATACGTTATACGTTATACGTTATACGTTATACGTTATACGTTATACGTTATACGTTATACGTTATACGTTATACGTTATACGTTATACGTTATACGTTATACGTTATACGTTATACGTTATACGTTATACGTTATACGTTACTCGTTATACGTAATATGTAATACGTTTCACGTTATAAGTTATACGTTATACGTTATACGTTATACGTTGTACGTTATACATTAAACGTTAGACGTTATATGTTATACGTTATACGTTGTACGTTATACGTTATATGTAATATGTAATACGTTATACGTTATACGCCATACGTTATACGTTACACGTTTAACGTTATACGTTACACGTTTAACGTTTTACGTTATGCGTTATACGTTATGCGTTATACGTTATACGTTATACGTTATCCGTTATACGTTATACGTTATACGTTATACGTTATACGTTATACGTTATACGTTATACGTTATTCGTTATATGTTATACGTTATACGTTATACGTTATACGTTATACGTTATACGTTATACGTTATACGCTATACGTTATACGTTATTCGTTATACGTTATACGTTGTACGTTATACGTTAAACGTTAGACGTTATATGTTATACGTTATACGTTGTACGTTATACGTTATATGTAATATGTAATACCTTATACGTTATACGCCATACGTTATACGTTACACGTTTAACGTTTTACGTTATGCTTTATACGTTATGCGTTATACGTTATACGTTATACGTTATACGTTATACGTTATACGTTATACGTTATACGTTATACGTTATACGTTATACGTTACACGTTATTCGTTATACGTTATACGCTATACGTTATACGTTATACGTTGTACGTTATACGTTATATGTAATATGTAATACGTTATACGTTATACGCCATACGTTATACGTTACACGTTTCACGGTTTACGTTATGCTTTATACGTTATGCGTTATACGTTATACGTTATACGTTATACGTTATACGTTATACGTTATACGTTACTCGTTATACGTAATATGTAAAACGTTTTACGTTATAAGTTATACGTTATACGTTATACGTTATACGTTGTACGTTATACGTTAAACGTTAGACGTTATATGTTATACGTTATACGTTGTACGTTATACGTTATATGTAATATGTAATACGTTATACGTTATACGCCATACGTTATACGTTACACGTTTAACGTTTTACGTTATGCGTTATACGTTATGCGTTATACGTTATACGTTATACGTTATCCGTTATACGTTATACGTTATACGTTATACGTTATACGTTATACGTTATACGTTATACGTTATACGTTATACGTTATACGTTATACGTTATACGTTATACGTTATACGTTATACGTTATACGTTATACGTTATACGTTATACGTTATACGTTATACGTTATACGTTATACGTTATACGTTATACGTTATACGTTATACGTTATACGTTATACGTTATACGTTATACGTTATACGTTATACGTTATACGTTATACGTTATACGTTATACGTTATACGTTATACGTTATACGTTATACGTTATACGTTATACGTTATACGTTATACGTTATACGTTATACGTTATACGTTATACGTTATACGTTATACGTTATACGTTATACGTTATACGTTATACGTTATACGTTATACGTTATACGTTATACGTTATTCGTTATACGTTATTCGTTATACGTTATACGTTATACGTTATACGTTATACGTTATACGTTATACGCTATACGTTAAACGTTATACGTTATACGTTATGCGTTATACGTTATACATTATACGTTATGCGTTATACGTTATACGTTATACGTTACACGTTATACGTTTGACGTTATACGTTATACGTTATACGTTATACGTTATACGTTATTCGTTATATGTTATACGTTATACGTTATACGTTATACGTTATGCGTTATACGCTATACGTTATACGTTATGCGTTATACGTTATACTTTATACGTTATACGTTATACGTTATACGTTATACGTTATACGTTATACGTTATACGTTGTACGTTATACGTTAAACGTTAGACGTTATATGTTATACGTTATACGTTGTACGTTATACGTTATATGTAATATGTAATACCTTATACGTTATAAGCCATACGTTATACGTTACACGTTTAACGTTTTACGTTATGCTTTATTCGTTATGCGTTATACGTTATACGTTATACGTTATACGTTATACGTTAAACGTTAGACGTTATATGTTATACGTTATACGATGTACGTTATACGTTATATGTAATATGTAATACCTTATACGTTATACGCCATACGTTATACGTTACACGTTTAACGTTTTACGTTATGCTTTATACGTTATGCGTTATACGTTATACGTTATACGTAATACGTTATACGTTATACGTTATACGTTATACGTTATACGTTATACGTTATACGTTATACGTTACACGTTATTCGTTATACGTTATACGCTATACGTTATACGTTATACGTTGTACGTTATACGTTATATGTAATATGTAATACGTTATACGTTATACGCCATACGTTATACGTTACACGTTTCACGGTTTACGTTATGCTTTATACGTTATGCGTTATACGTTATACGTTATACGTTATACGTTATACGTTATACGTTATACGTTATACGTTATACGTTATACGTTATACGTTATACGTTATACGTTATACGTTATACGTTATACGTTATACGTTATACGTTATACGTTATACGTTATACGTTATACGTTATACGTTATACGTTATACGTTATACGTTATACGTTATACGTTATACGCTATACGTTATACGTTATACGTTATACGTTATACGTTATACGTTATACGTTATACGTTATACGTTATACGTTATACGTTATACGTTATACGTTATACGTTATACGTTATACGTTATACGTTACTCGCTATACGTAATATGTAATACGTTTTACGTTATAAGTTATACGTTATACGTTATACGTTATACGTTGTACGTTATACGTTAAACGTTAGACGTTATATGTTATACGTTATACGTTGTACGTTATACGTTATATGTAATATGTAATACGTTATACGTTATACGCCATACGTTATACGTTACACGTTTAACGTTTTACGTTATGCGTTATACGTTATGCGTTATACGTTATACGTTATACGTTATCCGTTATACGTTATACGTTATACGTTATACGTTATACGTTATACGTTATACGTTATTCGTTATATGTTATACGTTATACGTTATACGTTATACGTTATACGTTATACGTTATACGTTATACGTTATACGCTATACGTTAAACGTTATACGTTATACGTTATGCGTTATACGTTATACGTTATACGTTATACGTTATGCGTTATACGTTATACGTTATACGTTACACGTTATACGTTTGACGTTATACGTTATACGTTATACGTTATACGTTATACGTTATACGTTATACGTCATACGTTATACGTTATACGTTATACGTTATTCGTTATACGTTATACGTTATACGTTATACGTTATGCGTTATACGTTATACGTTATACGTTATGAGTTATACGTTATACGTTATACGTTACACGTTATACGTTTGACGTTATACGTTATACGTTATACGTTATACGTTATACGTTATACGTTATACGTCATACGTTATACGTTATACGTTATACGTTATACGTTACACGTTATTCGTTATACGTTATACGCTATACGTTATACGTTATACGTTGTACGTTATACGTTATATGTAATATGTAATACGTTATACGTTATACGCCATACGTTATACGTTACACGTTTCACGTTTTACGTTATGCTTTATACGTTATGCGTTATACGTTATACGTTATACGTTATACGTTATACGTTATACGTTATACGTTATACGTTATACGTTATACGTTATACGTTATACGTTATACGTTATACGTTATACGTTATACGTTATACGTTGTACGTTATACGTTATATGTAATATGTAATACGTTATACGTTATACGCCATACGTTATACGTTACACGTTTCACGTTTTACGTTATGCTTTATACGTTATGCGTTATACGTTATACGTTATACGTTATACGTTATACGTTATACGTTATACGTTATACGTTATACGTTATACGTTATACGTTATACGTTATACGTTATACGTTATACGTTATACGTTATACGTTATACGTTATACGTTATACGTTATACGTTATACGTTATACGTTATACGTTATACGTTATACGTTATACGTTATACGTTATACGTTATACGTTATACGTTATACGTTATACGTTATACGTTATACGTTATACGTTATACGTTATACGTTATACGTTATACGTTATACGTTATACGTTATACGTTATACGTTATACGTTATACGTTATACGTTATACGTTATACGTTATACGTTACTCGTTATACGTAATATGTAATACGTTTTACGTTATAAGTTATACGTTATACGTTATACGTTATACGTTGTACGTTATACGTTAAACGTTAGACGTTATATGTTATACGTTATACGTTGTACGTTATACGTTATATGTAATATGTAATACGTTATACGTTATACGCCATACGTTATACGTTACACGTTTAACGTTTTACGTTATGCGTTATACGTTATGCGTTATACGTTATACGTTATACGTTATCCGTTATACGTTATACGTTATACGTTATACGTTATACGTTATACGTTATACGTTATACGTTATTCGTTATATGTTATACGTTATACGTTATACGTTATACGTTATACGTTATACGTTATACGTTATACGCTATACGTTAAACGTTATACGTTATACGTTATGCGTTATACGTTATACGTTATACGTTATGCGTTATACGTTATACGTTATACGTTACACGTTATACGTTTGAGGTTATACGTTATACGTTATACGTTATACGTTATACGTTATACGTTATACGTCATACGTTATACGTTATACGTTATACGTTATTCGTTATGCGTTATACGTTATACGTTATGCGTTATACGCTATACGTTATACGTTATGCGTTATACGTTATACTTTAAACGTTATACGTTATACGTTATACGTTATACGTTATACGTTATACGTTATACGTTGTACGTTATACGTTAAACGTTAGACGTTATATGTTATACGTTATACGTTGTACGTTATACGTTATATGTAATATGTAATACCTTATACGTTATACGCCATACGTTATACGTTACACGTTTAACGTTTTACGTTATGCTTTATACGTTATGCGTTATACGTTATACGTTATACGTTATACGTTATACGTTATACGTTATACGTTATACGTTATACGTTATACGTTATACGTTATACGTTATACGTTATACGTTACACGTTATTCGTTATACGTTATACGCTATACGTTATACGTTATACGTTGTACGTTATACTTTATATGTAATATGTAATACGTTATACGTTATACGCCATACGTTATACGTTGTACGTTATACGTTATATGTAATATGTAATACGTTATACGTTATACGCCATACGTTATACGTTACACGTTTAACGTTTTACGTTATGCGTTATACGTTATGCGTTATACGTTATGCGTCATACGTTATCCGTTATACGTTATACGTTATACGTTATACGTTATACGTTATACGTTATACGTTATACGTTATTCGTTATATGTTATACGTTATACGTTATACGTTATACGTTATACGTTATACGTTATACGTTATACGCTATACGTTAAACGTTATACGTTATACGTTATGCGTTATACGTTTTACGTTATACGTTATGCGTTATACGTTATACGTTATACGTTACACGTTATACGTTTGACGTTATACGTTATACGTTATACGTTATACGTTATACGTTATACGTTATACGTTATACGTCATACGTTATACGTTATACGTTATACGTTATTCGTTATACGTTATACGTTATACGTTATGCGTTATACGTTATACGTTATACGTTATGCGTTATACGTTATACTTTATACGTTATACGTTATACGTTATACGTTATACGTTATACGTTATACGTTATACGTTGTACGTTATACGTTAAACGTTATACGTTATACGTTATACGTTATACGTTGTACGTTATACGTTATATGTAATATGTAATACGTTATACGTTATACGCCATACGTTATACGTTACACGTTTCACGTTTTACGTTATGCTTTATACGTTATGCGTTATACGTTATACGTTATACGTTATACGTTATACGTTATACGTTATACGTTATACGTTATACGTTATACGTTATACGTTATACGTTATACGTCATACGTTATACGTTATACGTTATACGTTATTCGTTATACGTTATACGTTATACGTTATGCGTTATACGTTATACGTTATACGTTATGCGTTATACGTTATACTTTATACGTTATACGTTATACGTTATACGTTATACGTTATACGTTATACGTTATACGTTGTACGTTATACGTTAAACGTTATACGTTATACGTTATACGTTATACGTTATACGTTATACGTTATACGTTGTACGTTATACGTTATATGTAATATGTAATACGTTATACGTTATACGCCATACGTTATACGTTACACGTTTCACGTTTTACGTTATGCTTTATACGTTATGCGTTATACGTTATACGTTATACGTTATACGTTATACGTTATACGTTATACGTTATACGTTATACGAAATACGTTATACGTTATACGTTATACGTTATACGTTATACGTTATACGTTATACGTTATACGTTATACGTTATACGTTATACGTTATACGTTATACGTTATACGTTATACGTTATACGTTATACGTTATACGTTATACGTTATACGTTATACGTTATACGTTATACGTTATACGTTATACGTTATACGTTATACGTTATACGTTATACGTTATACGTTATACGTTATACGTTGTACATTATACGTTATACGTTACTCGTTATACGTAATATGTAATGCGTTTTACGTTATAAGTTATACGTTATACGTTACACGTTATACGTTATACGTTACACGTTATAAGTTATACGTTATACGTTATACGTTATACGTTATACGTTATACGTTATACGTTATACGTTATACGTTATACGTTATACGTTATACGTTATACGTTATACGTTATACGTTATACGTTATACGTTATACGTTATACGTTATACGTTATACGTTATACGATATACTTTATACGTTATACGTTATACGTTATACGTTATACGTTATATGTTATACGTTATACGTTATACGTTATACGTTGTACGTTAAACGTTATACGTTATACGTTATACGTTATACGATATACGTTATACGTTAAACGTTGTACGTTATACGTTATACGTTATACGTTATACGTTATACGTTATACGTTATACGTTATACGTTATACGTTATACGTTATACGTTATACGTTGTACGTTATACGTTGTACGTTATACGTTGTACGTTATACGTTATACGTTATACGTTATACGTTATACGTTATACGTTATACGTTATACGTTATACGTTGTCCGTTATACGTTATACGTTATACGTTATACGTTATACGTTATACGTTATACGTTATACGTTAGACGTTATAGTTTATACGTAATACGTAATACGTTATACGTTATACGTTATACGTTACACGTTATACGTTATACGTTACACGTTATAAGTTATACGTTATACGTTATACGTTATACGTTATACGTTATACGTTATACGTTTTACGTTATACGTTATACGTTATACGTTATACGTTATACGTTATACGTTATACGTTATACGTTATACGTTATACGTTATACGTTATACGTTATACGTTATACGTTATACGTTATACGTTATACGTTATACGTTATACGTTATACGTTATACGTTATACGTTATACGTTATACGTTATACGTTATACGTTATACGTTGTACGTTATACGTTGTACGTTATACGTTGTACGTTATACGTTATACGTTATACGTTATACGTTATACGTTATACGTTATACGTTATACGTTATACGTTATACGTTATACGTTATACGTTATACGTTATACGTTATACGTTATACGTTATACGTTATACGTTTTACGTTATACGTTATACGTTATACGTTATACGTTATACGTTATACGTTATACGTTATACGTTATACCTTATTCGTTATACGTTATACGTTATACGTTATACGTTATACGTTATACGTTATACGTTATACGTTATACGTTGTACGTTATACGTTGTACGTTATACGTTATACGTTATACGTTATACGTTATACGTTATACGTTATACGTTATACGTTATACGTTATACGTTATACGTTATACGTTACACGTTTTACGTTATACGTTATACGTTATACGTTATACGTTATACGTTATACGTTATACGTTATACGTTATACGCTATACGTTATTCGTTATACGTTATACGTTATACGTTATACGTTATACGTTATACGTTACTCGTTATACGTAATATGTAATACGTTTTACGTTATAAGTTATACGTTATACGTTATACGTTATACGTTATACGTTATACGTTATACGTTATACGTTATACGTTATACGTTATACGTTATACGTTATACGTTATACGTCATACGTTATACGTTATACGTTATACGTTATACGTTATACGTTATACGTTATACGTTATACGTTATACGCTATACGTTATTCGTTATACGTTATACGTTATACGTTATACGTTATACGTTATACGTTATACGTTATACGTTATACGTTATACGTCATACGTTATACGTTATAGGTTACACGTTATACGTTATACGTTATACGTTATACGTTATACGTTATACGCTATACGTTATTCGTTATACGTTATACGTTATACGTTATACGTTATACGTTATACGTTACTCGTTATACGTAATATGTAATACGTTTTACGTTATAAGTTATACGTTATACGTTATACGTTATACGTTATACGTTATACGTTATACGTTATACGTTATACGGTATACGTTATACGGTATACGTTATGCGTTATACATTATACGATATACGTTATACGTTATACGTTATACGTTAAACGTTATACGTTATACGTTATACGTTATACGTTATACGTTGTACGTTATACGTTGTACGTTATACGTTGTACGTTATACGTTATACGTTATACGTTATACGTTATACGTTATACGTTATACGTTGTACGTTATACGTTGTACGTTATACGTTGTACGTTATACGTTATACGTTATACGTTATACGTTATACGTTATACGTTATACGTTATACGTTATACGTTATACGTTATACGTTATACGTTATACGTTATACGTTATACGTTATACGTTATACGTTATACGTTATACGTTATACGTTATACGTTATACGTTATACGTTATACGTTATACGTTATACGTTGTACGTTATACGTTGTACGTTATACGTTGTACGTTATACGTTGTACGTTATACGTTATACGTTATACGTTATACGTTATACGTTATACGTTATACGTTATACGTTATACGTTACACGTTTTACGTTACACGTTATACGTTATACGTTATACGTTATACGTTATACGTTATACGTTATACGTTATACGCTATACGTTATTCGTTATACGTTATACGTTATACGTTATACGTTATACGTTATACGGTATACGTTATGCGTTATACATTATACGATATACGTTATACGTTATACGTTATACGTTAAACGTTATACGTTATACGTTATACGTTATACGTTATACGTTATACGTTATACGTTATACGTTATACGTTGTACGTTATACGTTGTACGTTATACGTTATACGTTATAAGTTATACGTTATACGTTTTACGTTATACATTATACGTTATACGTTATACATTATACGTTATACCTTATACGTTATACGTTATACGTTATTCGTTATACGTTATACGTT
>NW_027480167.1:0-33931 GCF_051014685.1 Ptiloglossa arizonensis | reverse complement strand
TTTCCCCTAGACCGTTCTAGTTATTCGTTTCGAGCATCAGAACTGCGAAAATTTGGAGTTTCTCAAGCGTTTCTTACCTCAAAACTGCCATATCTCGCGAACGGATTGACCAATCCGCAAAGTTTCTGTTGCATCTGAAAGTAGAAACTAGCCCCATTACAACGGTATGAGTAGTTTTCCCCTAGACCGTTCTAGTTATTCGTTTCGAGCATCAGAACTGCGAAAATTTGGAGTTTCTCAAGCGTTTCTTACCTCAAAACTGCCATATCTCGCGAACGGATTGACCAATCCGCAAAGTTTCTGTTGCATCTGAAAGTAGAAACTAGCCCCATTACAACGGTATGAGTAGTTTTCCCCTAGACCGTTCTAGTTATTCGTTTCGAGCATCAGAACTGCGAAAATTTGGAGTTTCTCAAGCGTTTCTTACCTCAAAACTGCCATATCTCGCGAACGGATTGACCAATCCGAAAAGTTTCTGTTGCATCTGAAAGTAGAAACTAGCCCCATTACAACGGTATGAGTAGTTTTCCCTAGACCGTTCTAGTTATTCGTTTCGAGCATCAGAACTGCGAAAATTTGGAGTTTCTCAAGCGTTTCTTACCTCAAAACTGCCATATCTCGCGAACGGATTGACCAATCCGCAAAGTTTCTGTTGCATCTGAAAGTAGAAACTAGCCCCATTACAACGGTATGAGTAGTTTTCCCCTAGACCGTTCTAGTTATTCGTTTCGAGCATCAGAACTGCGAAAATTTGGAGTTTCTCAAGCGTTTCTTACCTCAAAACTGCCATATCTCGCGAACGGATTGACCAATCCGCAAAGTTTCTGTTGCATCTGAAAGTAGAAACTAGCCCCATTACAACGGTATGAGTAGTTTTCCCCTAGACCGTTCTAGTTATTCGTTTCGAGCATCAGAACTGCGAAAATTTGGAGTTTCTCAAGCGTTTCTTACCTCAAAACTGCCATATCTCGCGAACGGATTGACCAATCCGCAAAGTTTCTGTTGCATCTGAAAGTAGAAACTAGCCCCATTACAACGGTATGAGTAGTTTTCCCCTAGACCGTTCTAGTTATTCGTTTCGAGCATCAGAACTGCGAAAATTTGGAGTTTCTCAAGCGTTTCTTACCTCAAAACTGCCATATCTCGCGAACGGATTGACCAATCCGCAAAGTTTCTGTTGCATCTGAAAGTAGAAACTAGCCCCATTACAACGGTATGAGTAGTTTTCCCCTAGACCGTTCTAGTTATTCGTTTCGAGCATCAGAACTGCGAAAATTTGGAGTTTCTCAAGCGTTTCTTACCTCAAAACTGCCATATCTCGCGAAGGGATTGACCAATCCGCAAAGTTTCTGTTGCATCTGAAAGTAGAAACTAGCCCCATTACAACGGTATGAGTAGTTTTCCCCTAGACCGTTCTAGTTATTCGTTTCGAGCATCAGAACTGCGAAAATTTGGAGTTTCTCAAGCGTTTCTTACCTCAAAACTGCCATATCTCGCGAACGGATTGACCAATCCGCAAAGTTTCTGTTGCATCTGAAAGTAGAAACTAGCCCCATTACAACGGTATGAGTAGTTTTCCCCTAGACCGTTCTGGTTATTCGTTTCGAGCATCAGAACTGCGAAAATTTGGAGTTTCTCAAGCGTTCTTACCTCAAAACTGCCATATCTCGCGAACGGATTGACCAATCCGCAAAGTTTCTGTTGCATCTGAAAGTAGAAACTAGCCCCATTACAACGGTATGAGTAGTTTTCCCCTAGACCGTTCTAGTTATTCGTTTCGAGCATCAGAACTGCGAAAATTTGGAGTTTCTCAAGCGTTTCTTACCTCAAAACTGCCATATCTCGCGAACGGATTGACCAATCCGAAAAGTTTCTGTTGCATCTGAAAGTAGAAACTAGCCCCATTACAACGGTATGAGTAGTTTTCCCCTAGACCGTTCTAGTTATTCGTTTCGAGCATCAGAACTGCGAAAATTTGGAGTTTCTCAAGCGTTTCTTACCTCAAAACTGCCATATCTCGCGAACGGATTGACCAATCCGCAAAGTTTCTGTTGCATCTGAAAGTAGAAACTAGCCCCATTACAACGGTATGAGTAGTTTTCCCCTAGACCGTTCTAGTTATTCGTTTCGAGCATCAGAACTGCGAAAATTTGGAGTTTCTCAAGCGTTTCTTACCTCAAAACTGCCATATCTCGCGAACGGATTGACCAATCCGCAAAGTTTCTGTTGCATCTGAAAGTAGAAACTAGCCCCATTACAACGGTATGAGTAGTTTTCCCCTAGACCGTTCTAGTTATTCGTTTCGAGCATCAGAACTGCGAAAATTTGGAGTTTCTCAAGCGTTTCTTACCTCAAAACTGCCATATCTCGCGAACGGTTTGACCAATCCGAAAAGTTTCTGTTGCATCTGAAAGTAGAAACTAGCCCCATTACAACGGTATGAGTAGTTTTCCCCTAGACCGTTCTAGTTATTCGTTTCGAGCATCAGAACTGCGAAAATTTGGAGTTTCTCAAGCGTTTCTTACCTCAAAACTGCCATATCTCGCGAACGGATTGACCAATCCGCAAAGTTTCTGTTGCATCTGAAAGTAGAAACTAGCCCCATTACAACGGTATGAGTAGTTTTCCCCTAGACCGTTCTAGTTATTCGTTTCGAGCATCAGAACTGCGAAAATTTGGAGTTTCTCAAGCGTTTCTTACCTCAAAACTGCCATATCTCGCGAACGGATTGACCAATCCGAAAAGTTTCTGTTGCATCTGAAAGTAGAAACTAGCCCCATTACAACGGTATGAGTAGTTTTCCCCTAGACCGTTCTAGTTATTCGTTTCGAGCATCAGAACTGCGAAAATTTGGAGTTTCTCAAGCGTTTCTTACCTCAAAACTGCCATATCTCGCGAACGGATTGACCAATCCGCAAAGTTTCTGTTGCATCTGAAAGTAGAAACTAGCCCCATTACAACGGTATGAGTAGTTTTCCCCTAGACCGTTCTAGTTATTCGTTTCGAGCATCAGAACTGCGAAAATTTGGAGTTTCTCAAGCGTTTCTTACCTCAAAACTGCCATATCTCGCGAACGGATTGACCAATCCGAAAAGTTTCTGTTGCATCTGAAAGTAGAAACTAGCCCCATTACAACGGTATGAGTAGTTTTCCCCTAGACCGTTCTAGTTATTCGTTTCGAGCATCAGAACTGCGAAAATTTGGAGTTTCTCAAGCGTTTCTTACCTCAAAACTGCCATATCTCGCGAACGGATTGACCAATCCGAAAAGTTTCTGTTGCATCTGAAAGTAGAAACTAGCCCATTACAACGGTATGAGTAGTTTTCCCCTAGACCGTTCTGTTATTCGTTTCGAGCATCAGAACTGCGAAAATTTGGAGTTTCTCAAGCGTTTCTTACCTCAAAACTGCCATATCTCGCGAACGGATTGACCAATCCGCAAAGTTTCTGTTGCATCTGAAAGTAGAAACTAGCCCCATTACAACGGTATGAGTAGTTTTCCCCTAGACCGTTCTAGTTATTCGTTTCGAGCATCAGAACTGCGAAAATTTGGAGTTTCTCAAGCGTTTCTTACCTCAAAACTGCCATATCTCGCGAACGGATTGACCAATCCGCAAAGTTTCTGTTGCATCTGAAAGTAGAAACTAGCCCCATTACAACGGTATGAGTAGTTTTCCCCTAGACCGTTCTAGTTATTCGTTTCGAGCATCAGAACTGCGAAAATTTGGAGTTTCTCAAGCGTTTCTTACCTCAAAACTGCCATATCTCGCGAACGGATTGACCAATCCGCAAAGTTTCTGTTGCATCTGAAAGTAGAAACTAGCCCCATTACAACGGTATGAGTAGTTTTCCCCTAGACCGTTCTAGTTATTCGTTTCGAGCATCAGAACTGCGAAAATTTGGAGTTTCTCAAGCGTTTCTTACCTCAAAACTGCCATATCTCGCGAACGGATTGACCAATCCGCAAAGTTTCTGTTGCATCTGAAAGTAGAAACTAGCCCCATTACAACGGTATGAGTAGTTTTCCCCTAGACCGTTCTGGTTATTCGTTTCGAGCATCAGAACTGCGAAAATTTGGAGTTTCTCAAGCGTTTCTTACCTCAAAACTGCCATATCTCGCGAACGGATTGACCAATCCGCAAAGTTTCTGTTGCATCTGAAAGTAGAAACTAGCCCCATTACAACGGTATGAGTAGTTTTCCCCTAGACCGTTCTAGTTATTCGTTTCGAGCATCAGAACTGCGAAAATTTGGAGTTTCTCAAGCGTTTCTTACCTCAAAACTGCCATATCTCGCGAACGGATTGACCAATCCGAAAAGTTTCTGTTGCATCTGAAAGTAGAAACTAGCCCCATTACAACGGTATGAGTAGTTTTCCCTAGACCGTTCTAGTTATTCGTTTCGAGCATCAGAACTGCGAAAATTTGGAGTTTCTCAAGCGTTTCTTACCTCAAAACTGCCATATCTCGCGAACGGATTGACCAATCCGCAAAGTTTCTGTTGCATCTGAAAGTAGAAACTAGCCCCATTACAACGGTATGAGTAGTTTTCCCCTAGACCGTTCTAGTTATTCGTTTCGAGCATCAGAACTGCGAAAATTTGGAGTTTCTCAAGCGTTTCTTACCTCAAAACTGCCATATCTCGCGAACGGATTGACCAATCCGCAAAGTTTCTGTTGCTTCTGAAAGTAGAAACTAGCCCCATTACAACGGTATGAGTAGTTTTCCCCTAGACCGTTCTGGTTATTCGTTTCGAGCATCAGAACTGCGAAAATTTGGAGTTTCTCAAGCGTTTCTTACCTCAAAACTGCCATATCTCGCGAACGGATTGACCAATCCGCAAAGTTTCTGTTGCATCTGAAAGTAGAAACTAGCCCCATTACAACGGTATGAGTAGTTTTCCCCTAGACCGTTCTAGTTATTCGTTTCGAGCATCAGAACTGCGAAAATTTGGAGTTTCTCAAGCGTTTCTTACCTCAAAACTGCCATATCTCGCGAACGGATTGACCAATCCGAAAAGTTTCTGTTGCATCTGAAAGTAGAAACTAGCCCCATTACAACGGTATGAGTAGTTTTCCCCTAGACCGTTCTAGGTTATTCGTTTCGAGCATCAGAACTGCGAAAATTTGGAGTTTCTCAAGCGTTTCTTACCTCAAAACTGCCATATCTCGCGAACGGATTGACCAATCCGCAAAGTTTCTGTTGCATCTGAAAGTAGAAACTAGCCCCATTACAACGGTATGAGTAGTTTTCCCCTAGACCGTTCTGGTTATTCGTTTCGAGCATCAGAACTGCGAAAATTTGGAGTTTCTCAAGCGTTTCTTACCTCAAAACTGCCATATCTCGCGAACGGATTGACCAATCCGCAAAGTTTCTGTTGCATCTGAAAGTAGAAACTAGCCCCATTACAACGGTATGAGTAGTTTTCCCCTAGACCGTTCTAGTTATTCGTTTCGAGCATCAGAACTGCGAAAATTTGGAGTTTCTCAAGCGTTTCTTACCTCAAAACTGCCATATCTCGCGAACGGATTGACCAATCCGCAAAGTTTCTGTTGCATCTGAAAGTAGAAACTAGCCCCATTACAACGGTATGAGTAGTTTTCCCCTAGACCGTTCTAGTTATTCGTTTCGAGCATCAGAACTGCGAAAATTTGGAGTTTCTCAAGCGTTTCTTACCTCAAAACTGCCATATCTCGCGAACGGATTGACCAATCCGCAAAGTTTCTGTTGCATCTGAAAGTAGAAACTAGCCCCATTACAACGGTATGAGTAGTTTTCCCCTAGACCGTTCTGGTTATTCGTTTCGAGCATCAGAACTGCGAAAATTTGGAGTTTCTCAAGCGTTTCTTACCTCAAAACTGCCATATCTCGCGAACGGATTGACCAATCCGCAAAGTTTCTGTTGCATCTGAAAGTAGAAACTAGCCCCATTACAACGGTATGAGTAGTTTTCCCCTAGACCGTTCTAGTTATTCGTTTCGAGCATCAGAACTGCGAAAATTTGGAGTTTCTCAAGCGTTTCTTACCTCAAAACTGCCATATCTCGCGAACGGATTGACCAATCCGCAAAGTTTCTGTTGCATCTGAAAGTAGAAACTAGCCCCATTACAACGGTATGAGTAGTTTTCCCCTAGACCGTTCTAGTTATTCGTTTCGAGCATCAGAACTGCGAAAATTTGGAGTTTCTCAAGCGTTTCTTACCTCAAAACTGCCATATCTCGCGAACGGATTGACCAATCCGCAAAGTTTCTGTTGCATCTGAAAGTAGAAACTAGCCCCATTACAACGGTATGAGTAGTTTTCCCCTAGACCGTTCTAGTTATTCGTTTCGAGCATCAGAACTGCGAAAATTTGGAGTTTCTCAAGCGTTTCTTACCTCAAAACTGCCATATCTCGCGAACGGATTGACCAATCCGAAAAGTTTCTGTTGCTTCTGAAAGTAGAAACTAGCCCCATTACAACGGTATGAGTAGTTTTCCCCTAGACCGTTCTAGTTATTCGTTTCGAGCATCAGAACTGCGAAAATTTGGAGTTTCTCAAGCGTTTCTTACCTCAAAACTGCCATATCTCGCGAACGGATTGACCAATCCGCAAAGTTTCTGTTGCATCTGAAAGTAGAAACTAGCCCCATTACAACGGTATGAGTAGTTTTCCCCTAGACCGTTCTAGTTATTCGTTTCGAGCATCAGAACTGCGAAAATTTGGAGTTTCTCAAGCGTTTCTTACCTCAAAACTGCCATATCTCGCGAACGGATTGACCAATCCGAAAAGTTTCTGTTGCATCTGAAAGTAGAAACTAGCCCCATTACAACGGTATGAGTAGTTTTCCCCTAGACCGTTCTGGTTATTCGTTTCGAGCATCAGAACTGCGAAAATTTGGAGTTTCTCAAGCGTTTCTTACCTCAAAACTGCCATATCTCGCGAACGGATTGACCAATCCGCAAAGTTTCTGTTGCATCTGAAAGTAGAAACTAGCCCCATTACAACGGTATGAGTAGTTTTCCCCTAGACCGTTCTGGTTATTCGTTTCGAGCATCAGAACTGCGAAAATTTGGAGTTTCTCAAGCGTTTCTTACCTCAAAACTGCCATATCTCGCGAACGGATTGACCAATCCGCAAAGTTTCTGTTGCATCTGAAAGTAGAAACTAGCCCCATTACAACGGTATGAGTAGTTTTCCCCTAGACCGTTCTAGTTATTCGTTTCGAGCATCAGAACTGCGAAAATTTGGAGTTTCTCAAGCGTTTCTTACCTCAAAACTGCCATATCTCGCGAACGGATTGACCAATCCGAAAAGTTTCTGTTGCATCTGAAAGTAGAAACTAGCCCCATTACAACGGTATGAGTAGTTTTCCCCTAGACCGTTCTGGTTATTCGTTTCGAGCATCAGAACTGCGAAAATTTGGAGTTTCTCAAGCGTTTCTTACCTCAAAACTGCCATATCTCGCGAACGGATTGACCAATCCGCAAAGTTTCTGTTGCATCTGAAAGTAGAAACTAGCCCCATTACAACGGTATGAGTAGTTTTCCCCTAGACCGTTCTAGTTATTCGTTTCGAGCATCAGAACTGCGAAAATTTGGAGTTTCTCAAGCGTTTCTTACCTCAAAACTGCCATATCTCGCGAACGGATTGACCAATCCGCAAAGTTTCTGTTGCATCTGAAAGTAGAAACTAGCCCCATTACAACGGTATGAGTAGTTTACCCCTAGACCGTTCTAGTTATTCGTTTCGAGCATCAGAACTGCGAAAATTTGGAGTTTCTCAAGCGTTTCTTACCTCAAAACTGCCATATCTCGCGAACGGATTGACCAATCCGAAAAGTTTCTGTTGCATCTGAAAGTAGAAACTAGCCCCATTACAACGGTATGAGTAGTTTTCCCCTAGACCGTTCTAGTTATTCGTTTCGAGCATCAGAACTGCGAAAATTTGGAGTTTCTCAAGCGTTTCTTACCTCAAAACTGCCATATCTCGCGAACGGATTGACCAATCCGCAAAGTTTCTGTTGCATCTGAAAGTAGAAACTAGCCCCATTACAACGGTATGAGTAGTTTTCCCCTAGACCGTTCTAGTTATTCGTTTCGAGCATCAGAACTGCGAAAATTTGGAGTTTCTCAAGCGTTTCTTACCTCAAAACTGCCATATCTCGCGAACGGATTGACCAATCCGAAAAGTTTCTGTTGCATCTGAAAGTAGAAACTAGCCCCATTACAACGGTATGAGTAGTTTTCCCCTAGACCGTTCTGGTTATTCGTTTCGAGCATCAGAACTGCGAAAATTTGGAGTTTCTCAAGCGTTTCTTACCTCAAAACTGCCATATCTCGCGAACGGATTGACCAATCCGCAAAGTTTCTGTTGCATCTGAAAGTAGAAACTAGCCCCATTACAACGGTATGAGTAGTTTTCCCCTAGACCGTTCTGGTTATTCGTTTCGAGCATCAGAACTGCGAAAATTTGGAGTTTCTCAAGCGTTTCTTACCTCAAAACTGCCATATCTCGCGAACGGATTGACCAATCCGCAAAGTTTCTGTTGCATCTGAAAGTAGAAACTAGCCCCATTACAACGGTATGAGTAGTTTTCCCCTAGACCGTTCTAGTTATTCGTTTCGAGCATCAGAACTGCGAAAATTTGGAGTTTCTCAAGCGTTTCTTACCTCAAAACTGCCATATCTCGCGAACGGATTGACCAATCCGAAAAGTTTCTGTTGCATCTGAAAGTAGAAACTAGCCCCATTACAACGGTATGAGTAGTTTTCCCCTAGACCGTTCTGGTTATTCGTTTCGAGCATCAGAACTGCGAAAATTTGGAGTTTCTCAAGCGTTTCTTACCTCAAAACTGCCATATCTCGCGAACGGATTGACCAATCCGCAAAGTTTCTGTTGCATCTGAAAGTAGAAACTAGCCCCATTACAACGGTATGAGTAGTTTTCCCCTAGACCGTTCTAGTTATTCGTTTCGAGCATCAGAACTGCGAAAATTTGGAGTTTCTCAAGCGTTTCTTACTTCAAAACTGCCATATCTCGCGAACGGATTGACCAATCCGCAAAGTTTCTGTTGCATCTGAAAGTAGAAACTAGCCCCATTACAACGGTATGAGTAGTTTTCCCCTAGACCGTTCTAGTTATTCGTTTCGAGCATCAGAACTGCGAAAATTTGGAGTTTCTCAAGCGTTTCTTACCTCAAAACTGCCATATCTCGCGAAGGGATTGACCAATCCGCAAAGTTTCTGTTGCATCTGAAAGTAGAAACTAGCCCCATTACAACGGTATGAGTAGTTTTCCCCTAGACCGTTCTAGTTATTCGTTTCGAGCATCAGAACTGCGAAAATTTGGAGTTTCTCAAGCGTTTCTTACCTCAAAACTGCCATATCTCGCGAACGGATTGACCAATCCGCAAAGTTTCTGTTGCATCTGAAAGTAGAAACTAGCCCCATTACAACGGTATGAGTAGTTTTCCCCTAGACCGTTCTAGTTATTCGTTTCGAGCATCAGAACTGCGAAAATTTGGAGTTTCTCAAGCGTTTCTTACCTCAAAACTGCCATATCTCGCGAACGGATTGACCAATCCGAAAAGTTTCTGTTGCTTCTGAAAGTAGAAACTAGCCCCATTACAACGGTATGAGTAGTTTTCCCCTAGACCGTTCTAGTTATTCGTTTCGAGCATCAGAACTGCGAAAATTTGGAGTTTCTCAAGCGTTTCTTACCTCAAAACTGCCATATCTCGCGAACGGATTGACCAATCCGAAAAGTTTCTGTTGCATCTGAAAGTAGAAACTAGCCCCATTACAACGGTATGAGTAGTTTTCCCCTAGACCGTTCTGGTTATTCGTTTCGAGCATCAGAACTGCGAAAATTTGGAGTTTCTCAAGCGTTTCTTACCTCAAAACTGCCATATCTCGCGAACGGATTGACCAATCCGCAAAGTTTCTGTTGCATCTGAAAGTAGAAACTAGCCCCATTACAACGGTATGAGTAGTTTTCCCCTAGACCGTTCTAGTTATTCGTTTCGAGCATCAGAATTGCGAAAATTTGGAGTTTCTCAAGCGTTTCTTACCTCAAAACTGCCATATCTCGCGAACGGATTGACCAATCCGAAAAGTTTCTGTTGCATCTGAAAGTAGAAACTAGCCCCATTACAACGGTATGAGTAGTTTTCCCCTAGACCGTTCTAGTTATTCGTTTCGAGCATCAGAACTGCGAAAATTTGGGGTTTCTCAAGCGTTTCTTACCTCAAAACTGCCATATCTCGCGAACGTATTGACCAATCCGCAAAGTTTCTGTTGCATCTGAAAGTAGAAACTAGCCCCATTACAACGGTATGAGTAGTTTTCCCCTAGACCGTTCTAGTTATTCGTTTCGAGCATCAGAACTGCGAAAATTTGGAGTTTCTCAAGCGTTTCTTACTTCAAAACTGCCATATCTCGCGAACGGATTGACCAATCCGCAAAGTTTCTGTTGCATCTGAAAGTAGAAACTAGCCCCATTACAACGGTATGAGTAGTTTTCCCCTAGACCGTTCTAGTTATTCGTTTCGAGCATCAGAACTGCGAAAATTTGGAGTTTCTCAAGCGTTTCTTACCTCAAAACTGCCATATCTCGCGAAGGGATTGACCAATCCGCAAAGTTTCTGTTGCATCTGAAAGTAGAAACTAGCCCCATTACAACGGTATGAGTAGTTTTCCCCTAGACCGTTCTAGTTATTCGTTTCGAGCATCAGAACTGCGAAAATTTGGAGTTTCTCAAGCGTTTCTTACCTCAAAACTGCCATATCTCGCGAACGGATTGACCAATCCGCAAAGTTTCTGTTGCATCTGAAAGTAGAAACTAGCCCCATTACAACGGTATGAGTAGTTTTCCCCTAGACCGTTCTGGTTATTCGTTTCGAGCATCAGAACTGCGAAAATTTGGAGTTTCTCAAGCGTTTCTTACCTCAAAACTGCCATATCTCGCGAACGGATTGACCAATCCGCAAAGTTTCTGTTGCATCTGAAAGTAGAAACTAGCCCCATTACAACGGTATGAGTAGTTTTCCCCTAGACCGTTCTAGTTATTCGTTTCGAGCATCAGAACTGCGAAAATTTGGAGTTTCTCAAGCGTTTCTTACCTCAAAACTGCCATATCTCGCGAACGGATTGACCAATCCGAAAAGTTTCTGTTGCATCTGAAAGTAGAAACTAGCCCCATTACAACGGTATGAGTAGTTTTCCCCTAGACCGTTCTAGTTATTCGTTTCGAGCATCAGAACTGCGAAAATTTGGAGTTTCTCAAGCGTTTCTTACCTCAAAACTGCCATATCTCGCGAACGGATTGACCAATCCGCAAAGTTTCTGTTGCATCTGAAAGTAGAAACTAGCCCCATTACAACGGTATGAGTAGTTTTCCCCTAGACCGTTCTAGTTATTCGTTTCGAGCATCAGAACTGCGAAAATTTGGAGTTTCTCAAGCGTTTCTTACCTCAAAACTGCCATATCTCGCGAACGGATTGACCAATCCGAAAAGTTTCTGTTGCATCTGAAAGTAGAAACTAGCCCCATTACAACGGTATGAGTAGTTTTCCCCTAGACCGTTCTAGTTATTCGTTTCGAGCATCAGAACTGCGAAAATTTGGAGTTTCTCAAGCGTTTCTTACCTCAAAACTGCCATATCTCGCGAACGGTTTGACCAATCCGAAAAGTTTCTGTTGCATCTGAAAGTAGAAACTAGCCCCATTACAACGGTATGAGTAGTTTTCCCCTAGACCGTTCTAGTTATTCGTTTCGAGCATCAGAACTGCGAAAATTTGGAGTTTCTCAAGCGTTTCTTACCTCAAAACTGCCATATCTCGCGAACGGATTGACCAATCCGCAAAGTTTCTGTTGCATCTGAAAGTAGAAACTAGCCCCATTACAACGGTATGAGTAGTTTTCCCCTAGACCGTTCTAGTTATTCGTTTCGAGCATCAGAACTGCGAAAATTTGGAGTTTCTCAAGCGTTTCTTACCTCAAAACTGCCATATCTCGCGAACGGATTGACCAATCCGAAAAGTTTCTGTTGCATTTGAAAGTAGAAACTAGCCCCATTACAACGGTATGAGTAGTTTTCCCCTAGACCGTTCTAGTTATTCGTTTCGAGCATCAGAACTGCGAAAATTTGGAGTTTCTCAAGCGTTTCTTACCTCAAAACTGCCATATCTCGCGAACGGATTGACCAATCCGCAAAGTTTCTGTTGCATCTGAAAGTAGAAACTAGCCCCATTACAACGGTATGAGTAGTTTTCCCCTAGACCGTTCTAGTTATTCGTTTCGAGCATCAGAACTGCGAAAATTTGGAGTTTCTCAAGCGTTTCTTACCTCAAAACTGCCATATCTCGCGAACGGATTGACCAATCCGAAAAGTTTCTGTTGCTTCTGAAAGTAGAAACTAGCCCCATTACAACGGTATGAGTAGTTTTCCCCTAGACCGTTCTAGTTATTCGTTTCGAGCATCAGAACTGCGAAAATTTGGAGTTTCTCAAGCGTTTCTTACCTCAAAACTGCCATATCTCGCGAACGGATTGACCAATCCGAAAAGTTTCTGTTGCATCTGAAAGTAGAAACTAGCCCCATTACAACGGTATGAGTAGTTTTCCCCTAGACCGTTCTGGTTATTCGTTTCGAGCATCAGAACTGCGAAAATTTGGAGTTTCTCAAGCGTTTCTTACCTCAAAACTGCCATATCTCGCGAACGGATTGACCAATCCGCAAAGTTACTGTTGCATCTGAAAGTAGAAACTAGCCCCATTACAACGGTATGAGTAGTTTTCCCCTAGACCGTTCTAGTTATTCGTTTCGAGCATCAGAACTGCGAAAATTTGGAGTTTCTCAAGCGTTTCTTACCTCAAAACTGCCATATCTCGCGAAGGGATTGACCAATCCGCAAAGTTTCTGTTGCATCTGAAAGTAGAAACTAGCCCCATTACAACGGTATGAGTAGTTTTCCCCTAGACCGTTCTAGTTATTCGTTTCGAGCATCAGAACTGCGAAAATTTGGAGTTTCTCAAGCGTTTCTTACCTCAAAACTGCCATATCTCGCGAACGGATTGACCAATCCGCAAAGTTTCTGTTGCATCTGAAAGTAGAAACTAGCCCCATTACAACGGTATGAGTAGTTTTCCCCTAGACCGTTCTAGTTATTCGTTTCGAGCATCAGAACTGCGAAAATTTGGAGTTTCTCAAGCGTTTCTTACTTCAAAACTGCCATATCTCGCGAACGGATTGACCAATCCGCAAAGTTTCTGTTGCATCTGAAAGTAGAAACTAGCCCCATTACAACGGTATGAGTAGTTTTCCCCTAGACCGTTCTAGTTATTCGTTTCGAGCATCAGAACTGCGAAAATTTGGAGTTTCTCAAGCGTTTCTTACCTCAAAACTGCCATATCTCGCGAAGGGATTGACCAATCCGCAAAGTTTCTGTTGCATCTGAAAGTAGAAACTAGCCCCATTACAACGGTATGAGTAGTTTTCCCCTAGACCGTTCTAGTTATTCGTTTCGAGCATCAGAACTGCGAAAATTTGGAGTTTCTCAAGCGTTTCTTACCTCAAAACTGCCATATCTCGCGAACGGATTGACCAATCCGCAAAGTTTCTGTTGCATCTGAAAGTAGAAACTAGCCCCATTACAACGGTATGAGTAGTTTTCCCCTAGACCGTTCTGGTTATTCGTTTCGAGCATCAGAACTGCGAAAATTTGGAGTTTCTCAAGCGTTTCTTACCTCAAAACTGCCATATCTCGCGAACGGATTGACCAATCCGCAAAGTTTCTGTTGCATCTGAAAGTAGAAACTAGCCCCATTACAACGGTATGAGTAGTTTTCCCCTAGACCGTTCTAGTTATTCGTTTCGAGCATCAGAACTGCGAAAATTTGGAGTTTCTCAAGCGTTTCTTACCTCAAAACTGCCATATCTCGCGAACGGATTGACCAATCCGAAAAGTTTCTGTTGCATCTGAAAGTAGAAACTAGCCCCATTACAACGGTATGAGTAGTTTTCCCCTAGACCGTTCTAGTTATTCGTTTCGAGCATCAGAACTGCGAAAATTTGGAGTTTCTCAAGCGTTTCTTACCTCAAAACTGCCATATCTCGCGAACGGATTGACCAATCCGCAAAGTTTCTGTTGCATCTGAAAGTAGAAACTAGCCCCATTACAACGGTATGAGTAGTTTTCCCCTAGACCGTTCTAGTTATTCGTTTCGAGCATCAGAACTGCGAAAATTTGGAGTTTCTCAAGCGTTTCTTACCTCAAAACTGCCATATCTCGCGAACGGATTGACCAATCCGAAAAGTTTCTGTTGCATCTGAAAGTAGAAACTAGCCCCATTACAACGGTATGAGTAGTTTTCCCCTAGACCGTTCTAGTTATTCGTTTCGAGCATCAGAACTGCGAAAATTTGGAGTTTCTCAAGCGTTTCTTACCTCAAAACTGCCATATCTCGCGAACGGTTTGACCAATCCGAAAAGTTTCTGTTGCATCTGAAAGTAGAAACTAGCCCCATTACAACGGTATGAGTAGTTTTCCCCTAGACCGTTCTAGTTATTCGTTTCGAGCATCAGAACTGCGAAAATTTGGAGTTTCTCAAGCGTTTCTTACCTCAAAACTGCCATATCTCGCGAACGGATTGACCAATCCGCAAAGTTTCTGTTGCATCTGAAAGTAGAAACTAGCCCCATTACAACGGTATGAGTAGTTTTCCCCTAGACCGTTCTAGTTATTCGTTTCGAGCATCAGAACTGCGAAAATTTGGAGTTTCTCAAGCGTTTCTTACCTCAAAACTGCCATATCTCGCGAACGGATTGACCAATCCGAAAAGTTTCTGTTGCATTTGAAAGTAGAAACTAGCCCCATTACAACGGTATGAGTAGTTTTCCCCTAGACCGTTCTAGTTATTCGTTTCGAGCATCAGAACTGCGAAAATTTGGAGTTTCTCAAGCGTTTCTTACCTCAAAACTGCCATATCTCGCGAACGGATTGACCAATCCGCAAAGTTTCTGTTGCATCTGAAAGTAGAAACTAGCCCCATTACAACGGTATGAGTAGTTTTCCCCTAGACCGTTCTAGTTATTCGTTTCGAGCATCAGAACTGCGAAAATTTGGAGTTTCTCAAGCGTTTCTTACCTCAAAACTGCCATATCTCGCGAACGGATTGACCAATCCGAAAAGTTTCTGTTGCTTCTGAAAGTAGAAACTAGCCCCATTACAACGGTATGAGTAGTTTTCCCCTAGACCGTTCTAGTTATTCGTTTCGAGCATCAGAACTGCGAAAATTTGGAGTTTCTCAAGCGTTTCTTACCTCAAAACTGCCATATCTCGCGAACGGATTGACCAATCCGAAAAGTTTCTGTTGCATCTGAAAGTAGAAACTAGCCCCATTACAACGGTATGAGTAGTTTTCCCCTAGACCGTTCTGGTTATTCGTTTCGAGCATCAGAACTGCGAAAATTTGGAGTTTCTCAAGCGTTTCTTACCTCAAAACTGCCATATCTCGCGAACGGATTGACCAATCCGCAAAGTTACTGTTGCATCTGAAAGTAGAAACTAGCCCCATTACAACGGTATGAGTAGTTTTCCCCTAGACCGTTCTAGTTATTCGTTTCGAGCATCAGAACTGCGAAAATTTGGAGTTTCTCAAGCGTTTCTTACCTCAAAACTGCCATATCTCGCGAAGGGATTGACCAATCCGCAAAGTTTCTGTTGCATCTGAAAGTAGAAACTAGCCCCATTACAACGGTATGAGTAGTTTTCCCTAGACCGTTCTAGTTATTCGTTTCGAGCATCAGAACTGCGAAAATTTGGAGTTTCTCAAGCGTTTCTTACCTCAAAACTGCCATATCTCGCGAACGGATTGACCAATCCGCAAAGTTTCTGTTGCATCTGAAAGTAGAAACTAGCCCCATTACAACGGTATGAGTAGTTTTCCCTAGACCGTTCTAGTTATTCGTTTCGAGCATCAGAACTGCGAAAATTTGGAGTTTCTCAAGCGTTTCTTACCTCAAAACTGCCATATCTCGCGAACGGATTGACCAATCCGCAAAGTTTCTGTTGCATCTGAAAGTAGAAACTAGCCCCATTACAACGGTATGAGTAGTTTTCCCCTAGACCGTTCTGGTTATTCGTTTCGAGCATCAGAACTGCGAAAATTTGGAGTTTCTCAAGCGTTTCTTACCTCAAAACTGCCATATCTCGCGAACGGATTGACCAATCCGCAAAGTTTCTGTTGCATCTGAAAGTAGAAACTAGCCCCATTACAACGGTATGAGTAGTTTTCCCCTAGACCGTTCTAGTTATTCGTTTCGAGCATCAGAACTGCGAAAATTTGGAGTTTCTCAAGCGTTTCTTACCTCAAAACTGCCATATCTCGCGAACGGATTGACCAATCCGAAAAGTTTCTGTTGCATCTGAAAGTAGAAACTAGCCCCATTACAACGGTATGAGTAGTTTTCCCCTAGACCGTTCTAGTTATTCGTTTCGAGCATCAGAACTGCGAAAATTTGGAGTTTCTCAAGCGTTTCTTACCTCAAAACTGCCATATCTCGCGAACGGATTGACCAATCCGCAAAGTTTCTGTTGCATCTGAAAGTAGAAACTAGCCCCATTACAACGGTATGAGTAGTTTTCCCCTAGACCGTTCTAGTTATTCGTTTCGAGCATCAGAACTGCGAAAATTTGGAGTTTCTCAAGCGTTTCTTACCTCAAAACTGCCATATCTCGCGAACGGATTGACCAATCCGAAAAGTTTCTGTTGCATCTGAAAGTAGAAACTAGCCCCATTACAACGGTATGAGTAGTTTTCCCCTAGACCGTTCTAGTTATTCGTTTCGAGCATCAGAACTGCGAAAATTTGGAGTTTCTCAAGCGTTTCTTACCTCAAAACTGCCATATCTCGCGAACGGTTTGACCAATCCGAAAAGTTTCTGTTGCATCTGAAAGTAGAAACTAGCCCCATTACAACGGTATGAGTAGTTTTCCCCTAGACCGTTCTAGTTATTCGTTTCGAGCATCAGAACTGCGAAAATTTGGAGTTTCTCAAGCGTTTCTTACCTCAAAACTGCCATATCTCGCGAACGGATTGACCAATCCGCAAAGTTTCTGTTGCATCTGAAAGTAGAAACTAGCCCCATTACAACGGTATGAGTAGTTTTCCCCTAGACCGTTCTAGTTATTCGTTTCGAGCATCAGAACTGCGAAAATTTGGAGTTTCTCAAGCGTTTCTTACCTCAAAACTGCCATATCTCGCGAACGGATTGACCAATCCGAAAAGTTTCTGTTGCATTTGAAAGTAGAAACTAGCCCCGTTACAACGGTATGAGTAGTTTTCCCCTAGACCGTTCTAGTTATTCGTTTCGAGCATCAGAACTGCGAAAATTTGGAGTTTCTCAAGCGTTTCTTACCTCAAAACTGCCATATCTCGCGAACGGATTGACCAATCCGCAAAGTTTCTGTTGCATCTGAAAGTAGAAACTAGCCCCATTACAACGGTATGAGTAGTTTTCCCCTAGACCGTTCTAGTTATTCGTTTCGAGCATCAGAACTGCGAAAATTTGGAGTTTCTCAAGCGTTTCTTACCTCAAAACTGCCATATCTCGCGAACGGATTGACCAATCCGCAAAGTTTCTGTTGCATCTGAAAGTAGAAACTAGCCCCATTACAACGGTATGAGTAGTTTTCCCCTAGACCGTTCTAGTTATTCGTTTCGAGCATCAGAACTGCGAAAATTTGGAGTTTCTCAAGCGTTTCTTACCTCAAAACTGCCATATCTCGCGAACGGATTGACCAATCCGCAAAGTTTCTGTTGCATCTGAAAGTAGAAACTAGCCCCATTACAACGGTATGAGTAGTTTTCCCCTAGACCGTTCTGGTTATTCGTTTCGAGCATCAGAACTGCGAAAATTTGGAGTTTCTCAAGCGTTTCTTACCTCAAAACTGCCATATCTCGCGAACGGATTGACCAATCCGCAAAGTTTCTGTTGCATCTGAAAGTAGAAACTAGCCCCATTACAACGGTATGAGTAGTTTTCCCCTAGACCGTTCTAGTTATTCGTTTCGAGCATCAGAACTGCGAAAATTTGGAGTTTCTCAAGCGTTTCTTACCTCAAAACTGCCATATCTCGCGAACGGATTGACCAATCCGCAAAGTTTCTGTTGCATCTGAAAGTAGAAACTAGCCCCATTACAACGGTATGAGTAGTTTTCCCCTAGACCGTTCTAGTTATTCGTTTCGAGCATCAGAACTGCGAAAATTTGGAGTTTCTCAAGCGTTTCTTACCTCAAAACTGCCATATCTCGCGAACGGATTGACCAATCCGAAAAGTTTCTGTTGCATCTGAAAGTAGAAACTAGCCCCATTACAACGGTATGAGTAGTTTTCCCCTAGACCGTTCTAGTTATTCGTTTCGAGCATCAGAACTGCGAAAATTTTGAGTTTCGCAAACGTTTCTTACTTCAAAACTGCCATATCTCGCGAACGGACTGACCAATCCGCAGAGTTTCTGTTGCATCTGAAAGTAGAAACTAGCCCCATTACAACGGTATGAGTAGTTTTCCCCTAGACCGTTCTGGTTATTCGTTTCGAGCATCAGAACTGCGAAAATTTGGAGTTTCTCAAGCGTTTCTTACCTCAAAACTGCCATATCTCGCGAACGGATTGACCAATCCGCAAAGTTTCTGTTGCATCTGAAAGTAGAAACTAGCCCCATTACAACGGTATGAGTAGTTTTCCCCTAGACCGTTCTGATTATTCGTTTCGAGCATCAGAACTGCGAAAATTTGGAGTTTCTCAAGCGTTTCTTACCTCAAAACTGCCATATCTCGCGAACGGATTGACCAATCCGCGAAGTTTCTGTTGCATCTGAAAGTAGAAACTAGCCCCATTACAACGGTTTGAGTAGTTTTCCCCTAGACCGTTCTAGTTATTCATTTCGAGCATCAGAACTGCGAAAATTTGGAGTTTCTCAAGCGTTTCTTACCTCAAAACTGCCATATCTCGCGAACGGATTGACCAATCCGCAAAGTTTCTGTTGCATCTGAAAGTCGAAACTAGTCCCATTACATCGGTATGAGTAGTTTTCCCCTAGAACGTTCTAGTTATTCGTTTCGAGCATCAGAACTGCGAAAATTTGGAGTTTCTCAAGCGTTTCTTACCTCAAAACTGCCATATCTCGCGAACGGATTGACGAATCCGCAAAGCTTCTGTTGCATCTGAAAGTAGAAACTAGCCCCATTACAACGGTATGAGTAGTTTTCCCCTAGACCGTTCTAGTTATTCGTTTCGAGCATCAGAACTGCGAAAATTTGGAGTTTCTCAAGCGTTTCTTACCTCAAAACTGCCATATCTCGCGAACGGATTGACCAATCCGCAAAGTTTCTGTTGCTTCTGAAAGTAGAAACTAGCCCCATTACAACGGTATGAGTAGTTTTCCCCTAGACCGTTCTAGTTATTCGTTTCGAGCATCAGAACTGCGAAAATTTGGAGTTTCTCAAGCGTTTCTTACCTCAAAACTGCCATATCTCGCGAACGGATTGACCAATCCGAAAAGTTTCTGTTGCATCTGAAAGTAGAAACTAGCCCCATTACAACGGTATGAGTAGTTTTCCCCTAGACCGTTCTAGTTATTCGTTTCGAGCATCAGAACTGCGAAAATTTGGAGTTTCTCAAGCGTTTCTTACCTCAAAACTGCCATATCTCGCGAACGGATTGACCAATCCGAAAAGTTTCTGTTGCATCTGAAAGTAGAAACTAGCCCCATTACAACGGTATGAGTAGTTTTCCCCTAGACCGTTCTGGTTATTCGTTTCGAGCATCAGAACTGCGAAAATTTGGAGTTTCTCAAGCGTTTCTTACCTCAAAACTGCCATATCTCGCGAACGGATTGACCAATCCGCAAAGTTTCTGTTGCATCTGAAAGTAGAAACTAGCCCCATTACAACGGTATGAGTAGTTTTCCCCTAGACCGTTCTGGTTATTCGTTTCGAGCATCAGAACTGCGAAAATTTGAGTTTCTCAAGCGTTTCTTACCTCAAAACTGCCATATCTCGCGAACGGATTGACCAATCCGCAAAGTTTCTGTTGCATCTGAAAGTAGAAACTAGCCCCATTACAACGGTATGAGTAGTTTTCCCCTAGACCGTTCTAGTTATTCGTTTCGAGCATCAGAACTGCGAAAATTTGGAGTTTCTCAAGCGTTTCTTACCTCAAAACTGCCATATCTCGCGAACGGATTGACCAATCCGAAAAGTTTCTGTTGCATCTGAAAGTAGAAACTAGCCCCATTACAACGGTATGAGTAGTTTTCCCCTAGACCGTTCTGGTTATTCGTTTCGAGCATCAGAACTGCGAAAATTTGGAGTTTCTCAAGCGTTTCTTACCTCAAAACTGCCATATCTCGCGAACGGATTGACCAATCCGCAAAGTTTCTGTTGCATCTGAAAGTAGAAACTAGCCCCATTACAACGGTATGAGTAGTTTTCCCCTAGACCGTTCTAGTTATTCGTTTCGAGCATCAGAACTGCGAAAATTTGGAGTTTCTCAAGCGTTTCTTACCTCAAAACTGCCATATCTCGCGAAGGGATTGACCAATCCGCAAAGTTTCTGTTGCATCTGAAAGTAGAAACTAGCCCCATTACAACGGTATGAGTAGTTTTCCCCTAGACCGTTCTAGTTATTCGTTTCGAGCATCAGAACTGCGAAAATTTGGAGTTTCTCAAGCGTTTCTTACCTCAAAACTGCCATATCTCGCGAACGGATTGACCAATCCGCAAAGTTTCTGTTGCATCTGAAAGTAGAAACTAGCCCCATTACAACGGTATGAGTAGTTTTCCCCTAGACCGTTCTAGTTATTCGTTTCGAGCATCAGAACTGCGAAAATTTGGAGTTTCTCAAGCGTTTCTTACCTCAAAACTGCCATATCTCGCGAACGGATTGACCAATCCGCAAAGTTTCTGTTGCATCTGAAAGTAGAAACTAGCCCCATTACAACGGTATGAGTAGTTTTCCCCTAGACCGTTCTGGTTATTCGTTTCGAGCATCAGAACTGCGAAAATTTGGAGTTTCTCAAGCGTTTCTTACCTCAAAACTGCCATATCTCGCGAACGGATTGACCAATCCGCAAAGTTTCTGTTGCATCTGAAAGTAGAAACTAGCCCCATTACAACGGTATGAGTAGTTTTCCCCTAGACCGTTCTAGTTATTCGTTTCGAGCATCAGAACTGCGAAAATTTGGAGTTTCTCAAGCGTTTCTTACCTCAAAACTGCCATATCTCGCGAACGGATTGACCAATCCGCAAAGTTTCTGTTGCATCTGAAAGTAGAAACTAGCCCCATTACAACGGTATGAGTAGTTTTCCCCTAGACCGTTCTAGTTATTCGTTTCGAGCATCAGAACTGCGAAAATTTGGAGTTTCTCAAGCGTTTCTTACCTCAAAACTGCCATATCTCGCGAACGGATTGACCAATCCGCAAAGTTTCTGTTGCATCTGAAAGTAGAAACTAGCCCCATTACAACGGTATGAGTAGTTTTCCCCTAGACCGTTCTGGTTATTCGTTTCGAGCATCAGAACTGCGAAAATTTGGAGTTTCTCAAGCGTTTCTTACCTCAAAACTGCCATATCTCGCGAACGGATTGACCAATCCGCAAAGTTTCTGTTGCATCTGAAAGTAGAAACTAGCCCCATTACAACGGTATGAGTAGTTTTCCCCTAGACCGTTCTAGTTATTCGTTTCGAGCATCAGAACTGCGAAAATTTGGAGTTTCTCAAGCGTTTCTTACCTCAAAACTGCCATATCTCGCGAACGGATTGACCAATCCGAAAAGTTTCTGTTGCATCTGAAAGTAGAAACTAGCCCCATTACAACGGTATGAGTAGTTTTCCCCTAGACCGTTCTAGTTATTCGTTTCGAGCATCAGAACTGCGAAAATTTGGAGTTTCTCAAGCGTTTCTTACCTCAAAACTGCCATATCTCGCGAACGGATTGACCAATCCGCAAAGTTTCTGTTGCATCTGAAAGTAGAAACTAGCCCCATTACAACGGTATGAGTAGTTTTCCCCTAGACCGTTCTAGTTATTCGTTTCGAGCATCAGAACTGCGAAAATTTGGAGTTTCTCAAGCGTTTCTTACCTCAAAACTGCCATATCTCGCGAACGGATTGACCAATCCGAAAAGTTTCTGTTGCATCTGAAAGTAGAAACTAGCCCCATTACAACGGTATGAGTAGTTTTCCCCTAGACCGTTCTAGTTATTCGTTTCGAGCATCAGAACTGCGAAAATTTGGAGTTTCTCAAGCGTTTCTTACCTCAAAACTGCCATATCTCGCGAACGGATTGACCAATCCGAAAAGTTTCTGTTGCATCTGAAAGTAGAAACTAGCCCCATTACAACGGTATGAGTAGTTTTCCCCTAGACCGTTCTAGTTATTCGTTTCGAGCATCAGAACTGCGAAAATTTGGAGTTTCTCAAGCGTTTCTTACCTCAAAACTGCCATATCTCGCGAACGGATTGACCAATCCGCAAAGTTTCTGTTGCATCTGAAAGTAGAAACTAGCCCCATTACAACGGTATGAGTAGTTTTCCCCTAGACCGTTCTAGTTATTCGTTTCGAGCATCAGAACTGCGAAAATTTGGAGTTTCTCAAGCGTTTCTTACCTCAAAACTGCCATATCTCGCGAACGGATTGACCAATCCGAAAAGTTTCTGTTGCATTTGAAAGTAGAAACTAGCCCCATTACAACGGTATGAGTAGTTTTCCCCTAGACCGTTCTAGTTATTCGTTTCGAGCATCAGAACTGCGAAAATTTGGAGTTTCTCAAGCGTTTCTTACCTCAAAACTGCCATATCTCGCGAACGGATTGACCAATCCGCAAAGTTTCTGTTGCATCTGAAAGTAGAAACTAGCCCCATTACAACGGTATGAGTAGTTTTCCCCTAGACCGTTCTAGTTATTCGTTTCGAGCATCAGAACTGCGAAAATTTGGAGTTTCTCAAGCGTTTCTTACCTCAAAACTGCCATATCTCGCGAACGGATTGACCAATCCGCAAAGTTTCTGTTGCATCTGAAAGTAGAAACTAGCCCCATTACAACGGTATGAGTAGTTTTCCCCTAGACCGTTCTAGTTATTCGTTTCGAGCATCAGAACTGCGAAAATTTGGAGTTTCTCAAGCGTTTCTTACCTCAAAACTGCCATATCTCGCGAACGGATTGACCAATCCGCAAAGTTTCTGTTGCATCTGAAAGTAGAAACTAGCCCCATTACAACGGTATGAGTAGTTTTCCCCTAGAACGTTCTGGTTATTCGTTTCGAGCATCAGAACTGCGAAAATTTGGAGTTTCTCAAGCGTTTCTTACCTCAAAACTGCCATATCTCGCGAACGGATTGACCAATCCGCAAAGTTTCTGTTGCATCTGAAAGTAGAAACTAGCCCCATTACAACGGTATGAGTAGTTTTCCCCTAGACCGTTCTAGTTATTCGTTTCGAGCATCAGAACTGCGAAAATTTGGAGTTTCTCAAGCGTTTCTTACCTCAAAACTGCCATATCTCGCGAACGGATTGACCAATCCGAAAAGTTTCTGTTGCATCTGAAAGTAGAAACTAGCCCCATTACAACGGTATGAGTAGTTTTCCCCTAGACCGTTCTAGTTATTCGTTTCGAGCATCAGAACTGCGAAAATTTTGAGTTTCGCAAACGTTTCTTACTTCAAAACTGCCATATCTCGCGAACGGACTGACCAATCCGCAGAGTTTCTGTTGCATCTGAAAGTAGAAACTAGCCCCATTACAACGGTATGAGTAGTTTTCCCCTAGACCGTTCTGGTTATTCGTTTCGAGCATCAGAACTGCGAAAATTTGGAGTTTCTCAAGCGTTTCTTACCTCAAAACTGCCATATCTCGCGAACGGATTGACCAATCCGCAAAGTTTCTGTTGCATCTGAAAGTAGAAACTAGCCCCATTACAACGGTATGAGTAGTTTTCCCCTAGACCGTTCTGGTTATTCGTTTCGAGCATCAGAACTGCGAAAATTTGGAGTTTCTCAAGCGTTTCTTACCTCAAAACTGCCATATCTCGCGAACGGATTGACCAATCCGCAAAGTTTCTGTTGCATCTGAAAGTAGAAACTAGCCCCATTACAACGGTATGAGTAGTTTTCCCCTAGACCGTTCTGGTTATTCGTTTCGAGCATCAGAACTGCGAAAATTTGGAGTTTCTCAAGCGTTTCTTACCTCAAAACTGCCATATCTCGCGAACGGATTGACCAATCCGCAAAGTTTCTGTTGCATCTGAAAGTAGAAACTAGCCCCATTACAACGGTATGAGTAGTTTTCCCCTAGACCGTTCTAGTTATTCGTTTCGAGCATCAGAACTGCGAAAATTTGGAGTTTCTCAAGCGTTTCTTACCTCAAAACTGCCATATCTCGCGAACGGATTGACCAATCCGCAAAGTTTCTGTTGCATCTGAAAGTAGAAACTAGCCCCATTACAACGGTATGAGTAGTTTTCCCCTAGACCGTTCTAGTTATTCGTTTCGAGCATCAGAACTGCGAAAATTTGGAGTTTCTCAAGCGTTTCCTACCTCAAAACTGCCATATCTCGCGAACGGATTGACCAATCCGAAAAGTTTCTGTTGCATCTGAAAGTAGAAACTAGCCCCATTACAACGGTATGAGTAGTTTTCCCCTAGACCGTTCTAGTTATTCGTTTCGAGCATCAGAACTGCGAAAATTTTGAGTTTCGCAAACGTTTCTTACTTCAAAACTGCCATATCTCGCGAACGGACTGACCAATCCGCAGAGTTTCTGTTGCATCTGAAAGTAGAAACTAGCCCCATTACAACGGTATGAGTAGTTTTCCCCTAGACCGTTCTGGTTATTCGTTTCGAGCATCAGAACTGCGAAAATTTGGAGTTTCTCAAGCGTTTCTTACCTCAAAACTGCCATATCTCGCGAACGGATTGACCAATCCGCAAAGTTTCTGTTGCATCTGAAAGTAGAAACTAGCCCCATTACAACGGTATGAGTAGTTTTCCCCTAGACCGTTCTGATTATTCGTTTCGAGCATCAGAACTGCGAAAATTTGGAGTTTCTCAAGCGTTTCTTACCTCAAAACTGCCATATCTCGCGAACGGATTGACCAATCCGCGAAGTTTCTGTTGCATCTGAAAGTAGAAACTAGCCCCATTACAACGGTTTGAGTAGTTTTCCCCTAGACCGTTCTAGTTATTCATTTCGAGCATCAGAACTGCGAAAATTTGGAGTTTCTCAAGCGTTTCTTACCTCAAAACTGCCATATCTCGCGAACGGATTGACCAATCCGCAAAGTTTCTGTTGCATCTGAAAGTCGAAACTAGTCCCATTACATCGGTATGAGTAGTTTTCCCCTAGAACGTTCTAGTTATTCGTTTCGAGCATCAGAACTGCGAAAATTTGGAGTTTCTCAAGCGTTTCTTACCTCAAAACTGCCATATCTCGCGAACGGATTGACGAATCCGCAAAGCTTCTGTTGCATCTGAAAGTAGAAACTAGCCCCATTACAACGGTATGAGTAGTTTTCCCCTAGACCGTTCTAGTTATTCGTTTCGAGCATCAGAACTGCGAAAATTTGGAGTTTCTCAAGCGTTTCTTACCTCAAAACTGCCATATCTCGCGAACGGATTGACCAATCCGCAAAGTTTCTGTTGCTTCTGAAAGTAGAAACTAGCCCCATTACAACGGTATGAGTAGTTTTCCCCTAGACCGTTCTAGTTATTCGTTTCGAGCATCAGAACTGCGAAAATTTGGAGTTTCTCAAGCGTTTCTTACCTCAAAACTGCCATATCTCGCGAACGGATTGACCAATCCGAAAAGTTTCTGTTGCATCTGAAAGTAGAAACTAGCCCCATTACAACGGTATGAGTAGTTTTCCCCTAGACCGTTCTAGTTATTCGTTTCGAGCATCAGAACTGCGAAAATTTGGAGTTTCTCAAGCGTTTCTTACCTCAAAACTGCCATATCTCGCGAACGGATTGACCAATCCGAAAAGTTTCTGTTGCATCTGAAAGTAGAAACTAGCCCCATTACAACGGTATGAGTAGTTTTCCCCTAGACCGTTCGGGTTATTCGTTTCGAGCATCAGAACTGCGAAAATTTGGAGTTTCTCAAGCGTTTCTTACCTCAAAACTGCCATATCTCGCGAACGGATTGACCAATCCGCAAAGTTTCTGTTGCATCTGAAAGTAGAAACTAGCCCCATTACAACGGTATGAGTAGTTTTCCCCTAGACCGTTCTGGTTATTCGTTTCGAGCATCAGAACTGCGAAAATTTGAGTTTCTCAAGCGTTTCTTACCTCAAAACTGCCATATCTCGCGAACGGATTGACCAATCCGCAAAGTTTCTGTTGCATCTGAAAGTAGAAACTAGCCCCATTACAACGGTATGAGTAGTTTTCCCCTAGACCGTTCTAGTTATTCGTTTCGAGCATCAGAACTGCGAAAATTTGGAGTTTCTCAAGCGTTTCTTACCTCAAAACTGCCATATCTCGCGAACGGATTGACCAATCCGAAAAGTTTCTGTTGCATCTGAAAGTAGAAACTAGCCCCATTACAACGGTATGAGTAGTTTTCCCCTAGACCGTTCTGGTTATTCGTTTCGAGCATCAGAACTGCGAAAATTTGGAGTTTCTCAAGCGTTTCTTACCTCAAAACTGCCATATCTCGCGAACGGATTGACCAATCCGCAAAGTTTCTGTTGCATCTGAAAGTAGAAACTAGCCCCATTACAACGGTATGAGTAGTTTTCCCCTAGACCGTTCTAGTTATTCGTTTCGAGCATCAGAACTGCGAAAATTTGGAGTTTCTCAAGCGTTTCTTACCTCAAAACTGCCATATCTCGCGAAGGGATTGACCAATCCGCAAAGTTTCTGTTGCATCTGAAAGTAGAAACTAGCCCCATTACAACGGTATGAGTAGTTTTCCCCTAGACCGTTCTAGTTATTCGTTTCGAGCATCAGAACTGCGAAAATTTGGAGTTTCTCAAGCGTTTCTTACCTCAAAACTGCCATATCTCGCGAACGGATTGACCAATCCGCAAAGTTTCTGTTGCATCTGAAAGTAGAAACTAGCCCCATTACAACGGTATGAGTAGTTTTCCCCTAGACCGTTCTAGTTATTCGTTTCGAGCATCAGAACTGCGAAAATTTGGAGTTTCTCAAGCGTTTCTTACCTCAAAACTGCCATATCTCGCGAACGGATTGACCAATCCGCAAAGTTTCTGTTGCATCTGAAAGTAGAAACTAGCCCCATTACAACGGTATGAGTAGTTTTCCCCTAGACCGTTCTGGTTATTCGTTTCGAGCATCAGAACTGCGAAAATTTGGAGTTTCTCAAGCGTTTCTTACCTCAAAACTGCCATATCTCGCGAACGGATTGACCAATCCGCAAAGTTTCTGTTGCATCTGAAAGTAGAAACTAGCCCCATTACAACGGTATGAGTAGTTTTCCCCTAGACCGTTCTAGTTATTCGTTTCGAGCATCAGAACTGCGAAAATTTGGAGTTTCTCAAGCGTTTCTTACCTCAAAACTGCCATATCTCGCGAACGGATTGACCAATCCGAAAAGTTTCTGTTGCATCTGAAAGTAGAAACTAGCCCCATTACAACGGTATGAGTAGTTTTCCCCTAGACCGTTCTAGTTATTCGTTTCGAGCATCAGAACTGCGAAAATTTGGAGTTTCTCAAGCGTTTCTTACCTCAAAACTGCCATATCTCGCGAACGGATTGACCAATCCGCAAAGTTTCTGTTGCATCTGAAAGTAGAAACTAGCCCCATTACAACGGTATGAGTAGTTTTCCCCTAGACCGTTCTAGTTATTCGTTTCGAGCATCAGAACTGCGAAAATTTGGAGTTTCTCAAGCGTTTCTTACCTCAAAACTGCCATATCTCGCGAACGGATTGACCAATCCGCAAAGTTTCTGTTGCATCTGAAAGTAGAAACTAGCCCCATTACAACGGTTTGAGTAGTTTTCCCCTAGACCGTTCTAGTTATTCATTTCGAGCATCAGAACTGCGAAAATTTGGAGTTTCTCAAGCGTTTCTTACCTCAAAACTGCCATATCTCGCGAACGGATTGACCAATCCGCAAAGTTTCTGTTGCATCTGAAAGTCGAAACTAGTCCCATTACATCGGTATGAGTAGTTTTCCCCTAGAACGTTCTAGTTATTCGTTTCGAGCATCAGAACTGCGAAAATTTGGAGTTTCTCAAGCGTTTCTTACCTCAAAACTGCCATATCTCGCGAACGGATTGACGAATCCGCAAAGCTTCTGTTGCATCTGAAAGTAGAAACTAGCCCCATTACAACGGTATGAGTAGTTTTCCCCTAGACCGTTCTAGTTATTCGTTTCGAGCATCAGAACTGCGAAAATTTGGAGTTTCTCAAGCGTTTCTTACCTCAAAACTGCCATATCTCGCGAACGGATTGACCAATCCGCAAAGTTTCTGTTGCTTCTGAAAGTAGAAACTAGCCCCATTACAACGGTATGAGTAGTTTTCCCCTAGACCGTTCTAGTTATTCGTTTCGAGCATCAGAACTGCGAAAATTTGGAGTTTCTCAAGCGTTTCTTACCTCAAAACTGCCATATCTCGCGAACGGATTGACCAATCCGAAAAGTTTCTGTTGCATCTGAAAGTAGAAACTAGCCCCATTACAACGGTATGAGTAGTTTTCCCCTAGACCGTTCTAGTTATTCGTTTCGAGCATCAGAACTGCGAAAATTTGGAGTTTCTCAAGCGTTCTTACCTCAAAACTGCCATATCTCGCGAACGGATTGACCAATCCGAAAAGTTTCTGTTGCATCTGAAAGTAGAAACTAGCCCCATTACAACGGTATGAGTAGTTTTCCCCTAGACCGTTCGGGTTATTCGTTTCGAGCATCAGAACTGCGAAAATTTGGAGTTTCTCAAGCGTTTCTTACCTCAAAACTGCCATATCTCGCGAACGGATTGACCAATCCGCAAAGTTTCTGTTGCATCTGAAAGTAGAAACTAGCCCCATTACAACGGTATGAGTAGTTTTCCCCTAGACCGTTCTGGTTATTCGTTTCGAGCATCAGAACTGCGAAAATTTGAGTTTCTCAAGCGTTTCTTACCTCAAAACTGCCATATCTCGCGAACGATTGACCAATCCGCAAAGTTTCTGTTGCATCTGAAAGTAGAAACTAGCCCCATTACAACGGTATGAGTAGTTTTCCCCTAGACCGTTCTAGTTATTCGTTTCGAGCATCAGAACTGCGAAAATTTGGAGTTTCTCAAGCGTTTCTTACCTCAAAACTGCCATATCTCGCGAACGGATTGACCAATCCGAAAAGTTTCTGTTGCATCTGAAAGTAGAAACTAGCCCCATTACAACGGTATGAGTAGTTTTCCCCTAGACCGTTCTGGTTATTCGTTTCGAGCATCAGAACTGCGAAATTTGGAGTTTCTCAAGCGTTTCTTACCTCAAAACTGCCATATCTCGCGAACGGATTGACCAATCCGCAAAGTTTCTGTTGCATCTGAAAGTAGAAACTAGCCCATTACAACGGTATGAGTAGTTTTCCCTAGACCGTTCTAGTTATTCGTTTCGAGCATCAGAACTGCGAAAATTTGGAGTTTCTCAAGCGTTTCTTACCTCAAAACTGCCATATCTCGCGAAGGGATTGACCAATCCGCAAAGTTTCTGTTGCATCTGAAAGTAGAAACTAGCCCCATTACAACGGTATGAGTAGTTTTCCCCTAGACCGTTCTAGTTATTCGTTTCGAGCATCAGAACTGCGAAAATTTGGAGTTTCTCAAGCGTTTCTTACCTCAAAACTGCCATATCTCGCGAACGGATTGACCAATCCGCAAAGTTTCTGTTGCATCTGAAAGTAGAAACTAGCCCCATTACAACGGTATGAGTAGTTTTCCCCTAGACCGTTCTAGTTATTCGTTTCGAGCATCAGAACTGCGAAAATTTGGAGTTTCTCAAGCGTTTCTTACCTCAAAACTGCCATATCTCGCGAACGGATTGACCAATCCGCAAAGTTTCTGTTGCATCTGAAAGTAGAAACTAGCCCCATTACAACGGTATGAGTAGTTTTCCCCTAGACCGTTCTGGTTATTCGTTTCGAGCATCAGAACTGCGAAAATTTGGAGTTTCTCAAGCGTTTCTTACCTCAAAACTGCCATATCTCGCGAACGGATTGACCAATCCGCAAAGTTTCTGTTGCATCTGAAAGTAGAAACTAGCCCCATTACAACGGTATGAGTAGTTTTCCCCTAGACCGTTCTAGTTATTCGTTTCGAGCATCAGAACTGCGAAAATTTGGAGTTTCTCAAGCGTTTCTTACCTCAAAACTGCCATATCTCGCGAACGGATTGACCAATCCGAAAAGTTTCTGTTGCATCTGAAAGTAGAAACTAGCCCCATTACAACGGTATGAGTAGTTTTCCCCTAGACCGTTCTAGTTATTCGTTTCGAGCATCAGAACTGCGAAAATTTGGAGTTTCTCAAGCGTTTCTTACCTCAAAACTGCCATATCTCGCGAACGGATTGACCAATCCGCAAAGTTTCTGTTGCATCTGAAAGTAGAAACTAGCCCCATTACAACGGTATGAGTAGTTTTCCCCTAGACCGTTCTAGTTATTCGTTTCGAGCATCAGAACTGCGAAAATTTGGAGTTTCTCAAGCGTTCTTACCTCAAAACTGCCATATCTCGCGAACGGATTGACCAATCCGAAAAGTTTCTGTTGCATCTGAAAGTAGAAACTAGCCCCATTACAACGGTATGAGTAGTTTTCCCCTAGACCGTTCTAGTTATTCGTTTCGAGCATCAGAACTGCGAAAATTTGGAGTTTCTCAAGCGTTTCTTACCTCAAAACTGCCATATCTCGCGAACGGATTGACCAATCCCGAAAAGTTTCTGTTGCATCTGAAAGTAGAAACTAGCCCCATTACAACGGTATGAGTAGTTTTCCCCTAGACCGTTCTAGTTATTCGTTTCGAGCATCAGAACTGCGAAAATTTGGAGTTTCTCAAGCGTTTCTTACCTCAAAACTGCCATATCTCGCGAACGGATTGACCAATCCGAAAAGTTTCTGTTGCATCTGAAAGTAGAAACTAGCCCCATTACAACGGTATGAGTAGTTTTCCCCTAGACCGTTCTAGTTATTCGTTTCGAGCATCAGAACTGCGAAAATTTGGAGTTTCTCAAGCGTTTCTTACCTCAAAACTGCCATATCTCGCGAACGGATTGACCAATCCGCAAAGTTTCTGTTGCATCTGAAAGTAGAAACTAGCCCCATTACAACGGTTATGAGTAGTTTTCCCCTAGACCGTTCTAGTTATTCGTTTCGAGCATCAGAACTGCGAAAATTTGGAGTTTCTCAAGCGTTTCTTACCTCAAAACTGCCATATCTCGCGAACGGATTGACCAATCCGAAAAGTTTCTGTTGCATTTGAAAGTAGAAACTAGCCCCATTACAACGGTATGAGTAGTTTTCCCCTAGACCGTTCTAGTTATTCGTTTCGAGCATCAGAACTGCGAAAATTTGGAGTTTCTCAAGCGTTTCTTACCTCAAAACTGCCATATCTCGCGAACGGATTGACCAATCCGCAAAGTTTCTGTTGCATCTGAAAGTAGAAACTAGCCCCATTACAACGGTATGAGTAGTTTTCCCCTAGACCGTTCTAGTTATTCGTTTCGAGCATCAGAACTGCGAAAATTTGAGTTCGCAACGTTTCTTACTTCAAACTGCCATATCTCGCGAACGGACTGACCAATCCGCAGAGTTTCTGTTGCATCTGAAAGTAGAAACTAGCCCCATTACAACGGTATGAGTAGTTTTCCCCTAGACCGTTCTGGTTATTCGTTTCGAGCATCAGAACTGCGAAAATTTGGAGTTTCTCAAGCGTTTCTTACCTCAAAACTGCCATATCTCGCGAACGGATTGACCAATCCGCAAAGTTTCTGTTGCATCTGAAAGTAGAAACTAGCCCCATTACAACGGTATGAGTAGTTTTCCCCTAGACCGTTCTGGTTATTCGTTTCGAGCATCAGAACTGCGAAAATTTGGAGTTTCTCAAGCGTTTCTTACCTCAAAACTGCCATATCTCGCGAACGGATTGACCAATCCGCAAAGTTTCTGTTGCATCTGAAAGTAGAAACTAGCCCCATTACAACGGTATGAGTAGTTTTCCCCTAGACCGTTCTGATTATTCGTTTCGAGCATCAGAACTGCGAAAATTTGGAGTTTCTCAAGCGTTTCTTACCTCAAAACTGCCATATCTCGCGAACGGATTGACCAATCCGCGAAGTTTCTGTTGCATCTGAAAGTAGAAACTAGCCCCATTACAACGGTTTGAGTAGTTTTCCCCTAGACCGTTCTAGTTATTCATTTCGAGCATCAGAACTGCGAAAATTTGGAGTTTCTCAAGCGTTTCTTACCTCAAAACTGCCATATCTCGCGAACGGATTGACCAATCCGCAAAGTTTCTGTTGCATCTGAAAGTCGAAACTAGTCCCATTACATCGGTATGAGTAGTTTTCCCCTAGAACGTTCTAGTTATTCGTTTCGAGCATCAGAACTGCGAAAATTTGGAGTTTCTCAAGCGTTTCTTACCTCAAAACTGCCATATCTCGCGAACGGATTGACCAATCCGAAAAGTTTCTGTTGCATCTGAAAGTAGAAACTAGCCCCATTACAACGGTATGAGTAGTTTTCCCCTAGACCGTTCTAGTTATTCGTTTCGAGCATCAGAACTGCGAAAATTTTGAGTTTCGCAAACGTTTCTTACTTCAAACTGCCATATCTCGCGAACGGACTGACCAATCCGCAGAGTTTCTGTTGCATCTGAAAGTAGAAACTAGCCCCATTACAACGGTATGAGTAGTTTTCCCCTAGACCGTTCTGGTTATTCGTTTCGAGCATCAGAACTGCGAAAATTTGGAGTTTCTCAAGCGTTTCTTACCTCAAAACTGCCATATCTCGCGAACGGATTGACCAATCCGCAAAGTTTCTGTTGCATCTGAAAGTAGAAACTAGCCCCATTACAACGGTATGAGTAGTTTTCCCCTAGACCGTTCTGATTATTCGTTTCGAGCATCAGAACTGCGAAAATTTGGAGTTTCTCAAGCGTTTCTTACCTCAAAACTGCCATATCTCGCGAACGGATTGACCAATCCGCGAAGTTTCTGTTGCATCTGAAAGTAGAAACTAGCCCCATTACAACGGTTTGAGTAGTTTTCCCTAGACCGTTCTAGTTATTCATTTCGAGCATCAGAACTGCGAAAATTTGGAGTTTCTCAAGCGTTTCTTACCTCAAAACTGCCATATCTCGCGAACGGATTGACCAATCCGCAAAGTTTCTGTTGCATCTGAAAGTCGAAACTAGTCCCATTACATCGGTATGAGTAGTTTTCCCCTAGAACGTTCTAGTTATTCGTTTCGAGCATCAGAACTGCGAAAATTTGGAGTTTCTCAAGCGTTTCTTACCTCAAAACTGCATATCTCGCGAACGGATTGACGAATCCGCAAAGCTTCTGTTGCATCTGAAAGTAGAAACTAGCCCCATTACAACGGTATGAGTAGTTTTCCCTAGACCGTTCTAGTTATTCGTTTCGAGCATCAGAACTGCGAAAATTTGGAGTTTCTCAAGCGTTTCTTACCTCAAAACTGCCATATCTCGCGAACGGATTGACCAATCCGCAAAGTTTCTGTTGCATCTGAAAGTAGAAACTAGCCCCATTACAACGGTATGAGTAGTTTTCCCCTAGACCGTTCTAGTTATTCGTTTCGAGCATCAGAACTGCGAAAATTTGGAGTTTCTCAAGCGTTTCTTACCTCAAAACTGCCATATCTCGCGAACGGATTGACCAATCCGCAAAGTTCTGTTGCATCTGAAAGTAGAAACTAGCCCATTACAACGGTATGAGTAGTTTTC
>NW_027480166.1:0-33968 GCF_051014685.1 Ptiloglossa arizonensis | reverse complement strand
CGTATAACGTATAACGTATAACGTATAACGTATAACGTATAACGTCAAACGTATAACGTATAACGTATAACGCATAACGTATAACCTATAACGTATAACGCATAACGTATAACGTATAACGTTTAGCGTATAGCGTATAACGTATAACGTATAACGTATAACGTATAACGTATAACGTATAACGTATAACGTATAACGTATAACGAATAACGTATAACGTATAACGTATAACGTATAACGTATAACGTATAACGTATAACGTATTACGTATAACGTATAACGTATAACGTATAACGTATAACGTATAACGTATAACGTATAACGTATAACGTATAACGTATAACGTATAACGTATAACGTATAGCGTATAACGCATAACGTATAACGTATATCGTATAACGTATTACGTATAACGTATAACGTTTAACGTATAACGTATAACGTATAACGTATAACGTATAACGTATAACGTATAACGTATAACGTATAACGTATAACGTATAACGTACAACGTATAACGTCTAACGTATAACGTATAACGTATAACGTATAACGTATAACGTATAACGTATAACGTATAACGTATAACGTATAACGTATAACGTATAACGTATAACGTATAACGTATAACGTATATCGTATTACGTATAACGTATAACGTAAAACGTATAAGGTATAACCTATAACGTCTAACGTATAACGTATAACGTATAACGTACAACGAATAACGTATAACGTATATCGCATAACGTATTACGTATAACGTATAACGTTTAACGTATAACGTATAACGTATAACGTATAACGTATAACGTATAACGTATAACGTATAACGTATAACGTATAACGTGTAACGTATAACGTATAACGTATAACGTATAACGTATAACGTCTAACGTATAACGTTTAACGTATATCGTATAACGTATTACGTATAACGTATAACGTTTAACGTATAACGTATAACGTATAACGTATAACGTATAACGTATAACGTATAACGTATAACGTATAACGTATAACGTATAACGTATAACGTATAACGTATAACGTATAACGTATAACGTATAACGTATAACGTATAACGTATAACGTATAACGTATAACGTATAACGTATAACGTATAACGTATAACGTATAACGTATAACGTTTAACGTATATCCTATAACGCATAACGTATAACGTATAACGTATAACGTTTAACGTATATCCTATAACGCATAACGTATAACGTATAACGTATATCGTATAACGTATAACGTATAACGTAAAACTTATAACGTATAACCTATAACGTCTAACGTATAACGTATAACGTATAACGTATAACGTATAACGTATAACGTATAACGTATAACGTATAACGTATAACGTATAACGTATAACGTATAACGTATAACGTATAACGTATAACGTATAACGTATAACGTATAACGTATAACGTATAACGTATAACGTAGAACGTAGAACGTATAACGTATAACGTATAACGTATAACGTATAACGTACAACGTATCACGTATAACGTATATCCTATAACGCATAACGTATATCCTATAACGCATAATGTATAGCGTATAACGCATAACGTATACCGTATAACGTATAACGTCAAACGTATAACGTATAACGTATAACGTATAACGTATAACGCATAACGTATAACGTATACCGTATAACGTATAACGTATAACGTATAACGTATAACGTATAACGTATAACGTATAACGTATAACGTATAACGTATAACGTATAACGTATAACGTATAACGTATAACGTATAACGTATAACGTATAACGTATAACGTATAACGTATAACGTATAACGTATAACGTATAACGTATAACGTATAACGTATAACGTATAACGTATAACGTATAACGTATAACGTATAACGTATAACGTATAACGTATAACGTATAACGTATAACGTATAACGTATAACGTATAACGTATAACGTATAACGTATAACGTATAACGTATAACGTATAACGTATAACGTGTAACGTATAACGTGTAACGTATAACGTGTAACGTATAACGTGTAACGTATAACGTGTAACGTATAACGTGTAACGTATAACGTATAACGTATAACGTCTAACGTATAACGTGTAACGTATAACGTGTAACGTATAACGTATAACGTATAACGTATAACGTATAACGTATAACGTATAACGTATAACGTATAACGTATAACGTATAACGTATAACGTATAACGTATAACGTATAACGTATAACGTATAACGTATAACGTACAACGTATAACGTACAACGTATATCGTATAACGTATAACGTACAACGTATAACGTATAACGTTTAACGTATAACGTATAACGTATAACGTATAACGTATAACGTATAACGTATAACGTATAACGTATAACGTATAACGTATAACGTATAACGTTTAACGTATATCCTCTAACGCATAACGTATAACGTATAACGTATAACGTATAACGTATAACGTATAACGTATAACGTATAACGTATATCGTATAACGTATATCGTATTACGTATAACGTATAACGTAAAACGTATAAGGTATAACCTATAACGTCTAACGTATAACGTATAACGTATAACGTACAACGAATAACGTATAACGTATATCGTATAACGTATTACGTATAACGTATAACGTTTAACGTATAACGTATAACGTATAACGTATAACGTATAACGTATAACGTATAACGTATAACGTATAACGTATAACGTGTAACGTATAACGTATAACGTATAACGTATAACGTATAACGTCTAACGTATAACGTTTAACGTATATCGTATAACGTATTACGTATAACGTATAACGTTTAACGTATAACGTATAACGTATAACGTATAACGTATAACGTATAACGTACAACGTATAACGTATAACGTATATCGTATAACGTATACCGTATAACGTATAACGTATAACGTATAACGTATAACGTATAACGTATAACGTATAACGTATAACGTATAACGTATAACGTATAACGTATAACGTATAACGTATAACGTATAACGTATAACGTATAACGTATAACGTATAACGTATAACGTATAACGTATAACGTATAACGTATATCGTATAACGTATAACGTATAACGTAAAACGTATAAGGTATAACCTATAACGTCTAACGTATAACGTTTAACGTATATCGTATAACGTATTACGTATAACGTATAACGTTTAACGTATAACGTATAACGTATAACGTATAACGTATAACGTATAACGTATAACGTATAACGTATAACGTATAACGTGTAACGTGTAACGTGTAACGTGTAACGTGTAACGTGTAACGTATAACGTGTAACGTATAACGTGTAACGTATAACGTATAACGTATAACGTATAACGTATAACGTATAACGTATAACGTATAACGTATAACGTATAACGTATAACGTATAACGTATAACGTATAACGTATAACGTAAAACGTATAACGTATAACGTATAACGTATAACGTATAACGTATAACGTATAACGTATAACGTATAACGTATAACGTAAAACGTATAACGTATAACGTATAACGTATAACGTATAACGTATAACGTATAACGTATAACGTATAACGTATAACGTATTACGTATAACGTGTAACGTATAACGCATAACGTATAACGCATAACGTAAAACGTTAAACGTGTAACGTATAACGTATGGCGTATAACGTATAACGTATTACATATTACATATAACGTATAACGTATAACGTATAACGTACAACGTATAACGTATAACGTATATCGTATAACGTATTACGTATAACGTATAACGTTTAACGTATAACGTATAACGTATAACGTATAACGTATAACGTATAACGTATAACGTATAACGTTTAACGTATAACGTATAACGTATAACGTATAACGTATAACGTATAACGTATAACGTATAACGTATAACGTATAACGTATATCGTATAACGTAAAACGTATAACGAATAACGTATAACGTATAACGTATAACGTATGACGTATCACGTATAAGGTATGACCTATAACGCATAACGTATAACGCATAACGTATAGCGTATAACGCATAACGTATAACGTATAACGTATAACGTATAACGTATAACGTATAACGTATAACGCATAACGCATAACGTATAACGTATAACGAATAACGTATAACGTATAACGTATAACGTATAACGTATAACGTATAACGTATAACGTATAACGTATAACGTATAACGTATAACGTATAACGTATAACGTATAACGTATAACGTATATCGTATAACGTATAACGTATAACGTAAAACGTATAAGGTATAACCTATAACGTCTAACGTATAACGTTTAACGTATATCGTATAACGTATTACGTATAACGTATAACGTTTAACGTATAACGTATAACGTATAACGTATAACGTATAACGTATAACGTATAACGTATAACGTATAACGTATAACGTATAACGTATAACGTATAACGTATAACGTATAACGTATAACGTATAACGTATAACGTATAACGTATAACGTATAACGTATAACGTATATCGTATAACGTATAACGTATAACGTAAAACGTATAAGGTATAACCTATAACGTCTAACGTATAACGTTTAACGTATATCGTATAACGTATTACGTATAACGTATAACGTTTAACGTATAACGTATAACGTATAACGTATAACGTATAACGTATAACGTATAACGTATAACGTATAACGTATAACGTGTAACGTGTAACGTGTAACGTGTAACGTGTAACGTGTAACGTATAACGTGTAACGTATAACGTGTAACGTATAACGTATAACGTATAACGTATAACGTATAACGTATAACGTATAACGTATAACGTATAACGTATAACGTATAACGTATAACGTATAACGTATAACGTATAACGTATAACGTAAAACGTATAACGTATAACGTATAACGTATAACGTATAACGTATAACGTATAACGTATAACGTATAACGTATAACGTAAAACGTATAACGTATAACGTATAACGTATAACGTATAACGTATAACGTATAACGTATAACGTATAACGTATAACGTATTACGTATAACGTGTAACGTATAACGCATAACGTATAACGCATAACGTAAAACGTTAAACGTGTAACGTATAACGTATGGCGTATAACGTATAACGTATTACATATTACATATAACGTATAACGTATAACGTATAACGTACAACGTATAACGTATAACGTATATCGTATAACGTATTACGTATAACGTATAACGTTTAACGTATAACGTATAACGTATAACGTATAACGTATAACGTATAACGTATAACGTATAACGTTTAACGTATAACGTATAACGTATAACGTATAACGTATAACGTATAACGTATAACGTATAACGTATAACGTATATCGTATAACGTAAAACGTATAACGAATAACGTATAACGTATAACGTATAACGTATGACGTATCACGTATAAGGTATGACCTATAACGCATAACGTATAACGCATAACGTATAGCGTATAACGCATAACGTATAACGTATAACGTATAACGTATAACGTATAACGTATAACGTATAACGCATAACGCATAACGTATAACGTATAACGAATAACGTATAACGTATAACGTATAACGTATGACGTATAACGTATAACGTATAACGTATAACGTATAACGTATAACGTATAACCTCAAACGTATAACGTATAACGTATAACGTATAACGCATAACGTATAACCTATAACGTATAACGCATAACGTATAACGTATAACGTTTAACGTATAACGTATAACGTATAACGTATAACGTATAACGTTTAACGTATATCCTATAACGCATAACGTATAACGTATAACGTATATCGTATAACGTATAACGTATAACGTAAAACGTATAACGTATAACCTATAACGTCTGACGTATAACGTATAACGTATAACGTATAACGTATAACGTATAACGTATAACGTATAACGTACAACGTATAACGTATAACGTATATCGTATAACGTAAAACGTATAACGAATAACGTATAACGTATAACGTATAACGTATGACGTATCATGTATAAGGTATGACCTATAACGTATAACGTATAACGTATAACGTATAACGTATAACGTTTAACGTATAACGTATAACGTATAACGTATAACGTATAACGTATAACGTATATCGTATAACGTAAAACGTATAACGAATAACGTATAACGTATAACGTATAACGTTTGGCGTATAGCGTATAACGTATAACGTATAACGTATAACGTATAACGTATAACGTATAACGTATAACGTATAACGTATAACGAATAACGTATAACGTATAACGTATAACGTATAACGTATAACGTATAACGTATAACGTATTACGTATAACGTATAACGTATAACGCATAACGTATAACGCACAACGTAAAACGTTAAACGTGTAACGTATAACGTATGGCGTATAACGTATAACGTATTACATATTACATATAACGTATAACGTAAAACGTATAACGTATAACATATAACGTCTAACGTTTAACGTATAACGTACAACGTATAACGTATAACGTATAACGTATAACGTATAACGTACAACGTATAACGTATAACGTATATCGTATAACGTATTACGTACAACGTATAACGTTTAACGTATAACGTATAACGTATAACGTATAACGTATAACGTATAACGTATAACGTATAACGTTTAACGTATAACGTATAACGTATAACGTATAACGTATAACGTATAACGTATAACGTATAACGTATAACGTATAACGTATATCGTATAACGTAAAACGTATAACGAATAACGTATAACGTATAACGTATAACGTATGACATATCACGTATAAGGTATGACCTATAACGCATAACGTATAGCGTATAACGCATAACGTATAACGTATAACGTATAACGTATAACGTATAACGTATAACGTATGGCGTATAACGTATAACGTATTACATATTACATATAACGTATAACGTACAACGTATAACGTATAACATATAACGTCTAACGTTTAACGTATAACGTACAACGTATAACGTATAACGTATAACGTATAACGTATAACGTACAACGTATAACGTATAACGTATATCGTATAACGTATTACGTATAACGTATAACGTTTAACGTATAACGTATAACGTATAACGTATAACGTATAACGTATAACGTATAACGTATAACGTTTAACGTATAACGTATAACGTATAACGTATAACGTATAACGTATAACGTATAACGTATAACGTATATCGTATAACGTAAAACGTATAACGAATAACGTATAACGTATAACGTATAACGTATGACGTATCACGTATAAGGTATGACCTATAACGCATAACGTATAGCGTATAACGCATAACGTATAACGTATAACGTATAACGTATAACGTATAACGTATAACGTATAACATATAACGTATAACGTATAACGTATAACGTATAACGTATAACGTATAACGTATAACGTATAACGTATAACGTAAAACGTATAACGTATAACGTATAACGTATAACGTATAACGTATAACGTATAACGTATAACGTTTAACGTATAACGTATAACGTATAACGTATAACGTGTAACGTATAACGTATAACGTATAACGTATAACGTATAACGTATAACGTATAACGTATAACGTATAACGTATAACGTATAACGTATAACGTATAACGTATAACGTATTACGTATAACGTATAACGTATAACGCATAACGTATAACGCATAACGTAAAACGTTAAACGTGTAACGTATAACGTATGGCGTATAACGTATAACGTATTACATATTACATATAACGTATAACGTACAACGTATAACGTATAACATATAACGTCTAACGTTTAACGTATAACGTACAACGTATAACGTATAACGTATAACGTATAACGTATAACATATAACGTATAACGTATAACGTATAACGTATAACGTATAACGTATAACGTATAACGTATAACGTATAACGTAAAACGTATAACGTATAACGTATAACGTATAACGTATAACGTATAACGTATAACGTATAACGTTTAACGTATAACGTATAACGTATAACGTATAACGTGTAACGTATAACGTATAACGTATAACGTATAACGTATAACGTATAACGTATAACGTATAACGTATAACGTATAACGTATAACGTATAACGTATAACGTATAACGTATTACGTATAACGTATAACGTATAACGCATAACGTATAACGCATAACGTAAAACGTTAAACGTGTAACGTATAACGTATGGCGTATAACGTATAACGTATTACATATTACATATAACGTATAACGTACAACGTATAACGTATAACATATAACGTCTAACGTTTAACGTATAACGTACAACGTATAACGTATAACATATAACGTCTAACGTTTAACGTATAACGTACAACGTATAACGTATAACGTATAACGTATAACGTATAACGTATAACGTTTAACGTATAACGTATAACGTATAACGTATAACGTATAACGTATAACGTATAACGTATAACGTATATCGTATAACGTAAAACGTATAACGAATAACGTATAACGTATAACGTATAACGTATGACATATCACGTATAAGGTATGACCTATAACGCATAACGTATAGCGTATAACGCATAACGTATAACGTATAACGTATAACGTATAACGTATAACGTATAACGTATGGCGTATAACGTATAACGTATTACATATTACATATAACGTATAACGTACAACGTATAACGTATAACATATAACGTCTAACGTTTATCGTATAACGTACAACGTATAACGTATAACGTATAACGTATAACGTATAACGTACAACGTATAACGTATAACGTATATCGTATAACGTATTACGTATAACGTATAACGTTTAACGTATAACGTATAACGTATAACGTATAACGTATAACGTATAACGTATAACGTATAACGTTTAACGTATAACGTATAACGTATAACGTATAACGTATAACGTATAACGTATAACGTATAACGTATATCGTATAACGTAAAACGTATAACGAATAACGTATAACGTATAACGTATAACGTATGACGTATCACGTATAAGGTATGACCTATAACGCATAACGTATAGCGTATAACGCATAACGTATAACGTAAAATGTATAACGTATAACGTATAACGTATAACGTATAACATATAACGTATAACGTATAACGTATAACGTATAACGTATAACGTATAACGTATAACGTATAACGTATAACGTAAAACGTATAACGTATAACGTATAACGTATAACGTATAACGTATAACGTATAACGTATAACGTGTAACGTATAACGTGTAACGTATAACGTATAACGTATAACGTATAACGTATAACGTATAACGTATAACGTATAACGTATAACGTATAACGTATAACGTATAACGTATAACGTATAACGTATAACGTATAACGTATAACGTATAACGTATAACGTATAACGTATAACGTATAACGTATAACGTATAACGTATAACGTATAACGTATAACGTATAACGTATAACGTATAACGTATAACGTATAACGTATAACGTATAACGTATAACGTATAACGTATAACGTATAACGTAGAACGTAGAACGTATAACGTATAACGTATAACGTATAACGTATAACGTACAACGTATCACGTATAACGTATATCCTATAACGCATAACGTATATCCTATAACGCATAATGTATAGCGTATAACGCATAACGTATACCGTATAACGTATAACGTCAAACGTATAACGTATAACGTATAACGTATAACGTATAACGCATAACGTATAACGGATACCGTATAACGTATAACGTATAACGTATAACGTATAACGTATAACGTATAACGTATAACGTATACCGTATAACGTATAACGTATAACGTATAACGTATAACGTATAACGTATAACGTATAACGTATATCGTATAACGTAAAACGTATAACGAATAACGTATAACGTATAACGTATAACGTATGACGTATCACGTATAAGGTATGACCTATAACGCATAACGTATAGCGTATAACGCATAACGTATAACGTAAAATGTATAACGTATAACGTATAACGTATAACGTATAACGTACAACGTATAACGTATAACGTATATCGTATAACGTATTACGTATAACGTATAACGTATAACGTATAACGTATAACGTGTAACGTATAACGTGTAACGTATAACGTGTAACGTATAACGTGTAACGTATAACGTGTAACGTATAACGTGTAACGTATAACGTGTAACGTATAACGTGTAACGTATAACGTGTAACGTATAACGTATAACGTATAACGTATAACGTATAACGTGTAACGTATAACGTGTAACGTATAACGTATAACGTATAACGTATAACGTATAACGTATAACGTATAACGTATAACGTATAACGTATAACGTATAACGTATAACGTATAACGTATAACGTATAACGTATAACGTATAACGTATAACGTATAACGTATAACGTATAACGTATAACGTACAACGTATAACGTACAACGTATATCGTATAACGTATAACGTACAACGTATAACGTATAACGTACAACGTATAACGTATAACGTATATCGTATAACGTATTACGTATAACGTATAACGTATAACGTATATCGTATAACGCAAAACTTATAACGAATAACGTATAACGTATAACGTATAACGTATGACATATCACGTATAAGGTATGACCTATAACGCATGACGTATAGCGTATAACGCATAACGTATAACGTATAACGTATAACGTATAACGTATAACGTATAACGTAAAACGTATAACGTACAACGTATAACGTATAACGTATATCGTATAACGTATTACGTATAACGTATAACGTATAACGTATAACGTATAACGTATAACGTATAACGTATAACGTATAACGTATAACGTATAACGTATAACGTATAACGTATAACGTATAACGTATAACGTATAACGTATAACGTATAACGTATAACGTATAACGTATAACGTATAACGTAGAACGTATAACGTATAACGTATAACGTATAACGTATAACGTATAACGTACAACGTATCACGTATAACGTATATCCTATAACGCATAACGTATATCCTATAACGCATAATGTATAGCGTATAACGCATAACGTATACCGTATAACGTATAACGTCAAACGTATAACGTATAACGTATAACGTATAACGTATAACGCATAACGTATAACGTATACCGTATAACGTATAACGTATAACGTATAACGTATAACGTATAACGTATAACGCATAACGTATAACGCATAACGTATAACGTATAACGTATAACGTATAACGTATAACGTATAACGTATAACGTATAACGTATAACGTATAACGTATAACGTATAACGTATAACGTATAACGTATAACGTATAACGTATAACGTATAACGTATAACGTATAACGTATAACGTATAACGTATAACGTATAACGTATAACGTATAACGTATAACGTATAACGTATAACGTATAACGTATAACGTATAACGTATAACGTGTAACGTATAACGTGTAACGTATAACGTGTAACGTATAACGTATAACGTATAACGTATAACGTATAACGTATAACGTATAACGTGTAACGTATAACGTGTAACGTATAACGTATAACGTATAACGTATAACGTATAACGTATAACGTATAACGTATAACGTATAACGTATAACGTATAACGTATAACGTATAACGTATAACGTATAACGTATAACGTACAACGTATAACGTACAACGTATATCGTATAACGTATAACGTACAACGTATAACGTATAACGTTTAACGTATAACGTATAACGTATAACGTATAACGTATAACGTATAACGTATAACGTATAACGTATAACGTATAACGTATAACGTATAACGTATAACGTTTAACGTATATCCTCTAACGCATAACGTATAACGTATAACGTATATCGTATAACGTATAACGTATAACGTAAAACGTATAACGTATAACCAATAACGTCTGACGTATAACGTATAACGTATAACGTATAACGTATAACGTATAACGTATAACGTATAACGTACAACGTATAACGTATAACGTATATCGTATAACGTATTACGTATAACGTATAACGTATAACGTATATCGTATAACGTAAAACTTATAACGAATAACGTATAACGTATAACGTATAACGTATGACATATCACGTATAAGGTATGACCTATAACGCATGACGTATAGCGTATAACGCATAACGTATAACGTATAACGTATAACGTATAACGTATAACGTATAACGTATAACGTATAACGTATAACGTATAACGTATAACGTATAACGTATAACGTATAAAATATAACGTATAACGTATAACGTATAACGTATAACGTATAACGTTTAACGTATATCCTATAACGCATAACGTATAACGTATAACGTATATCGTATAACGTATAACGTATAACGTAAAACGTATAACGTATAACCTATAACGTCTAACGTATAACGTATAACGTATAACGTATAACGTATAACGTATAACGTATAACGTATAACGTATAACGTATAACGTATAACGTATAACGTACAACGTATAACGTATAACGTATATCGTATAACGTATAACGTATAACGTCTAACGTATATCGTATAACGTATATCGTATAACGTATAACGTATAACGTATAACGTATAACGTATAACGTATAACGTATAACGTATAACGTATAACGTATAACGTATAACGTATAACGTATAACGTATAACGTATAACGTATAACGTATAACGTATAACGTATAACGTATAACGTATAACGTATAACGTATAACGTATAACGTATAACGTATAACGTATAACGTATAACGTATAACGTATAACGTATAACGTATAACGTACAACGTATAACGTACAACGTATAACGTACAACGTATAACGAACAACGTATAACGTACAACGTATAACGTACAACGTATAACGAACAACGTATAACGTAGAACGTATAACGTATAACGTATAACGTATAACGTATAACGTATAACGTATAACGTATAACGTATAACGTATAACGTATAACGTACAACGTATAACGTACAACGTATATCGTATAACGTATAACGTATAACGTATAACGTTTAACGTATAACGTATAACGTATAACGTATAACGTATAACGTACAACGTATATCGTATAACGTATAACGTATAACGTATAACGTATAACGTATAACGTATAACGTATAACGTATAACGTATAACGTATAACGTATAACGTATAACGTATAACGTACAACGTATAACGTACAACGTATATCGTATAACGTATAACGTATAACGTATAACGTATAACGTATAACGTATAACGCATAACGTATAACGTATAACGTATAACGTACAGCGTATAACGTATAACGTATAACGTATAACGTATAACGTATAACGTATAACGTATAACGTATAACGTATAACGTATAACGTATAACGTATAACGTACAGCGTATAACGTCAAACGTATAACGTATAACGTATAACGTATAACGTTTAACGTATAACGTATAACGTATAACGTATAACGTCAAACGTATAACGTATAACGTATAACGTATAACGTATAACGTATAACGTATAACGTATAACGTATAACGTATAACGTAAAACGCATTACATATTACGTATAACGAGTAACGTATAACGAGTAACGTATGACGTATAACGTATAACGTATAACGTATAACGTATAACGTATAACGTATAACGTATAACGTATAACGTATAACGTACAGCGTATAACGTATAACGTATAACGTATAACGTATAACGTATAACGTATAACGTATAACGTATAACGTACAGCGTATAACGTATAACGTATAACGTATAACGTATAACGTATAACGTATAACGTATAACGTATAACGTATAACGTATAACGTATAACGTATAACGTATAACGTATAACGTATAACGTATAACGTATAACGTATAACGTATAACGTATAACGTATAACGTATAACGTATAACGTATAACGTATAACGTATAACGTATAACGTATAACGTATAACGTATAACGTATAACGTATAACGTATAACGTATAACGTATAACGTACAACGTATAACGTACAACGTATATCGTATAACGTATAACGTATAACGTATAACGTTTAACGTATAACGTATAACGTATAACGTATAACGTATAACGTATAACGTATAACGTATAACGTATAACGTATAACGTATAACGTATAACGTCAAACGTATAACGTATAACGTATAACGTATAACGTATAACGTATAACGTACAACGTATAACGTACAACGTATATCGTATAACGTATAACGTATAACGTATAACGTATAACGTATAACGTAGAACGTATAACGTATAACGTATAACGTATAACGTATAACGTATAACGTATAACGTACAACGTATAACGTACAACGTATATCGTATAACGTATAACGTATAACGTATAACGTATAACGTATAACGTATAACGTATAACGTATAACGTATAACGTATAACGTATAACGTATAACGTATAACGTACAGCGTATAGCGTATAACGTATAACGTATAACGTATAACGTATAACGTATAACGTATAACGTATAACGTATAACGTATAACGTACAGCGTATAACGTCAAACGTATAACGTATAACGTATAACGTATAACGTTTAACGTATAACGTATAACGTATAACGTATAACGTCAAACGTATAACGTATAACGTATAACGTATAACGTATAACGTATAACGTATAACGTATAACGTATAACGTATAACGTATAACGTATAACGTATAACGTATAACGTATAACGTACAACGTATAACGTATAACGTATAACGTATAACGTATAACGTATAACGTATAACGTACAACGTATAACGTACAACGTATATCGTATAACGTATAACGTATAACGTATAACGTATAACGTATAACGTATAACGTATAACGTATAACGTATAACGTATAACGTATAACGTACAGCGTATAACGTATAACGTATAACGTATAACGTATAACGTATAACGTATAACGTATAACGTGTAACGTATAACGTACAGCGTATAACGTCAAACGTATAACGTATAACGTATAACGTATAACGTATAACGTATAACGTATAACGTATAACGTATAACGTATAACGTATAACGTATAACGTATAACGTATAACGTATAACGTATAACGTAAAACGCATTACATATTACGTATAACGAGTAACGTATAACGAGTAACGTATGACGTATAACGTATAACGTATAACGTATAACGTATAACGTATAACGTATAACGTATAACGTATAACGTATAACGTACAGCGTATAACGTATAACGTATAACGTATAACGTATAACGTATAACGTATAACGTATAACGTATAACGTGTAACGTATAACGTACAGCGTATAACGTCAAACGTATAACGTATAACGTATAACGTATAACGTATAACGTATAACGTATAACGTATAACGTATAACGTTTAACGTATAACGTATATCCTATAACGCATAACGTATAACGTGTAACGTATATCGTATAACGAATAACGTATAACGTAAAACGTTTAACGTATAACCTACAACGTCTAACGTATAACGTATAACGTATAACGTATATCTTATAACGCATAACGTATAACGTATAACGTATATCGTATAACGTATAACGTATAACGTAAAACGTTTAACGTATAACCTATATCGTCTAACGTATAACGTATAACGTATAACGTATACCGTATAACGTATAACGTATAACGTATAACGTATAACGTGAAACGTGTAACGTATAACGTATAACGCATAACGTATAACGTATAACGCATAACGCATAACGTATAACGTATAACGTATAACGTATAATATATAACGTATAACGTATAACGTATAACGTATAACGTATAACGTATAACGTATAACGTATAACGTATAACGTATAACGTATAACGTATAACGTATAACGTATAACGTATAACGTATATCGTATAACGTATAACGTATAACGTATAACGTATAAGGAGTAACGTATAACGTGTAACGTATAACGTATAACTTATAACGTAAAACGTATTACATATTACGTATAACAAGTAACGTATAACGTGTAACGTATAACGCATAACGTATAACGTATAACGTTTAACGTATAACGTATAACGTATAACGTATAACGTATAACGTATAACGTATAACGTATAACGTATAACGTATAACGTATAACGAATAACGTATAACGTATAACGTATAACGTATAACGTATAACGTATAACGCACAACGTATAACGCATAACGTAAAACGTATAACATGTAACGTATAACGTATAGCGTATAACGTATAACGTATTACATATTACATATAACGTATAACTTACAACGTATAACGTATAACGTATAACGTATAACGTACAACGTATAACGTACAACGTATATCGTATAACGTATAACGTATAACGTACAACGTATATCGTATAACGTATAACGTATAACGTATAACGTATAACGTATAACGTATAACGTATAACGTATAACGTATAACGTATAACGTATAACGTACAACGTATAACGTACAACGTATATCGTATAACGTATAACGTATAACGTACAACGTTTAACGTATAACGTATAACGTATAACGTATAACGTATAACGTATAACGTATAACGTATAACGTATAACGTATAACGTATAACGTCAAACGTATAACGTATAACGTATAACGTATAACGTATAACGTATAACGTACAACGTATAACGTACAACGTATATCGTATAACGTATAACGTATAACGTATAACGTATAACGTATAACGTATAACGTATAACGTATAACGTATAACGTATAACGTATAACGTATAACGTATAACGTACAACGTATAACGTACAACGTATATCGTATAACGTATAACGTATAACGTATAACGTATAACGTATAACGTATAACGTATAACGTATAACGTATAACGTATAACGTATAACGTACAGCGTATAACGTATAACGTATAACGTATAACGTATAACGTATAACGTATAACGTATAACGTATAACGTATAACGTATAACGTACAGCGTATAACGTCAAACGTATAACGTATAACGTATAACGTATAACGTTTAACGTATAACGTATAACGTATAACGTATAACGTCAAACGTATAACGTATAACGTATAACGTATAACGTATAACGTATAACGTATAACGTATAACGTATAACGTATAACGTATAACGTATAACGTATAACGTATAACGTATAACGTATAACGTACAACGTATAACGTATAACGTATAACGTATAACGTATAACGTATAACGTACAACGTATAACGTACAACGTATATCGTATAACGTATAACGTATAACGTATAACGTATAACGTATAACGTATAACGTATAACGTATAACGTATAACGTACAGCGTATAACGTATAACGTATAACGTATAACGTATAACGTATAACGTATAACGTATAACGTGTAACGTATAACGTACAGCGTATAACGTCAAACGTATAACGTATAACGTAAAACGTATAACGTATAACGTATAACGTATAACGTATAACGTATAACGTTTAACGTATAACGTATATCCTATAACGCATAACGTATAACGTGTAACGTATATCGTATAACGTATAACGTATAACGTAAAACGTTTAACGTATAACCTACAACGTCTAACGTATAACGTATAACGTATAACGTATATCTTATAACGCATAACGTATAACGTATAACGTATATCGTATAACGTATAACGTATAACGTAAAACGTTTAACGTATAACCTATATCGTCTAACGTATAACGTATAACGTATAACGTATACCGTATAACGTATAACGTATAACGTATAACGTATAATGTCAAACGTATAACGTATAACGTATAACGCATAACGTATAACGTATAACGCATAACGCATAACGTATAACGTATAACGTATAACGTATAATATATAACGTATAACGTATAACGTATAACGTATAACGTATAACGTATAACGTATAACGTATAACGTATAACGTATAAAGTATAACGTATAACGTATAACGTATAACGTATAACGTATATCGTATAACGTATAACGTATAACGTATAACGTATAAGGAGTAACGTATAACGTGTAACGTATAACGTATAACTTATAACGTAAAACGTATTACATATTACGTATAACAAGCAACGTCTAACGTGTAACGTATAACGCATAACGTATAACGTATAACGTTTAACGTATAACGTATAACGTATAACGTATAACGTATAACGTATAACGTATAACGTATAACGTATAACGTATAACGAATAACGTATAACGTATAACGTATAACGTATAACGTACAACGTATATCGTATAACGTATAACGTATAACGTATAACGTATAACGTATAACGTATAACGTATAACGTATAACGTATAACGTATAACATATAACGTACAGCGTATAACGTATAACGTATAACGTATAACGTATAACGTCAAACGTATAACGTATAACGCATAACGTATGACGTATAACGTATAACGCATAACGTATAACGTATAACGCATAACGCATAACGAATAACGTATAACGTATAACGTATAACGTATAACGTATAACGTATAACGTATAACGTACAACGTATAACGTACAACGTATATCGTATAACGTATAACGTATAACGTATAACGTTTAACGTATAACGTATAACGTATAACGTATAACGTATAACGTATAACGTATAACGTATAACGTATAACGTATAACGTATAACGTATAACGTATAACGTATAACGTATAACGTATAACGTATAACGTATAACGTACAACGTATAACGTACAACGTATAACGTATAACGTATAACGTATAACGTACAACGTATAACGTACAACGTATATCGTATAACGTATAACGTATAACGTATAACGTATAACGTATAACGTATAACGTATAACGTATAACGTATAACGTATAACGTACAGCGTATAACGTATAACGTATAACGTATAACGTATAACGTCAAACGTATAACGTATAACGCATAACGTATGACGTATAACGTATAACGCATAACGTATAACGTATAACGCACAACGTATAACGCATAACGTAAAACGTATAACATGTAACGTATAACGTATAGCGTATAACGTATAACGTATTACATATTACATATAACGTATAACTTACAACGTATAACGTATAACGTATAACGTATAACGTACAACGTATAACGTACAACGTATATCGTATAACGTATAACGTATAACGTATAACGTATAACGTATAACGTATATCGTATAACGTATAACGTATAACGTATAAGGAGTAACGTATAACGTGTAACGTATAACGTATAACGTATAACGTATAACGTATAACGTATAACGTATAACGTATAACGTATAACGTACAGCGTATAACGTCAAACGTATAACGTATAACGTATAACGTATAACGTATAACGTATAACGTTTAACGTATAACGTATATCCTATAACGCATAACGTATAACGTGTAACGTATATCGTATAACGTATAACGTATAACGTAAAACGTTTAACGTATAACCTACAACGTCTAACGTATAACGTATAACGTATAACGTATATCTTATAACGCATAACGTATAACGTATAACGTATATCGTATAACGTATAACGTATAACGTAAAAAGTTTAACGTATAACCTATATCGTCTAACGTATAACGTGTAACGTATAACGTATACCGTATAACGTATAACGTATAACGTATAACGTATAACGTCAAACGTATAACGTATAACGCATAACGTATAACGTATAACGCATAACGCATAACGTATAACGTATAACGTATAACGTATAATATATAACGTATAACGTATAACGTATAAAGTATAACGTATAACGTATAACGTATAACGTATAACGTATAACGTATAACGTATAACGTATAACGTATAACGTATAACGTATAACGTATAACGTATAACGTATAACGTATAACGTATATCGTATAACGTATAACGTATAACGTATAAGGAGTAACGTATAACGTGTAACGTATAACGTATAACTTATAACGTAAAACGTATTACATATTACGTATTACAAGTAACGTATAACGTGTAACGTATAACGCATAACGTATAACGTATAACGTTTAACGTATAACGTATAACGTATAACGTATAACGTATAACGTATAACGTATAACGTATAACGTATAACGTATAACGAATAACGTATAACGTATAACGTATAACGTATAACGTATAACGTATAACGTATAACGTATAACGTATAACGTATAACGTATAACGCATAACGTATAACGCATAACGTAAAACGTATAACATGTAACGTATAACGTATAGCGTATAACGTATAACGTATTACATATTACATATAACGTATAACGTACAACGTATAACGTATAACATATAACGTCTAACGTTTAACGTATAACGTACAACGTATAACGTATAACGTATAATGTATAACATGCAACGTATAACGTATAACGTATATCGTATAACGTATAACGTATAACGTATAACGTTTAACGTATAACGTATAACGTATATCGTATAACGTATAACGTATAACGTATAACGTATAACGTATAACGTATAACGTATAACGTATAACGTATAACGTATAACGTATAACGTATAACGCATAACGTATAACGCATAACGTAAAACGTATAACATGTAACCTATAACGTATAGCGTATAATGTATAACGTATTACATATTACATATAACGTATAACGTACAACGTATAACGTATAACATATAACGTCTAACGTTTAACGTATAACGTACAACGTATAACATATAACGTATAACGTATAACGTACGACGTATAACGTATAACGTATATCGTATAACGTATAACGAATAACGTAAAACGTAAAACGTATTACATATTACGTGTAACGAGTAACGTATAACGTATAACGTATAACGTATAACTTGTAACGTAAAACGCATTACATATTACGTATAACGAGTAACGTATAACGTATAACGTATAACGTATAACGTATAACGTATAACGTATAACGTATAACGTATAACGTATAACGTATAACGTATAACGTATAACGTATAACATATAGCGTATAACTTATAACGCATAACGTATAAAGCATAACGTAAAACGTTAAACGTGTAACGTATAACGTATGGCGTATAACGTATAACGTATTACATATTACATATAACGTATAACGTACAACGTATAACGTATAACGTATAACGTATAACGTATAACGAATAACGTGTAACGTATAACGTATAACGTATAACGTATAACGTATAACGTATAACGTATAACGTACAACGTATAACGTATAACGTATAACGCATAACGTATAAAGCATAACGTAAAACGTTAAACGTGTAACGTATAACGTATGGCGTATAACGTATAACGTATTACATATTACATATAACGTATAACGTACAACGTATAACGTATAACATATAACGTCTAACGTTTAACGTATAACGTACAACGTATAACGTATAACGTATAACGTATAACGTATAACGTATAACGTATAACGTATAACGTATAACGTATAACGTATAACGTATAACGTATAACGTATAACGTATAACGTATAACGTATAACGTATAACGTACAGCGTATAACGTCAAACGTATAACGTATAACGTATAACGTATAACGTATAACGCATAACGTATAACGTATAACGTATAACGCATAACGCATAACGTATAACGTATAACGAATAACGTACAGCGTATAACGTCAAACGTATAACGTATAACGTATAACGTATAACGTATAACGCATAACGTATAACGTATAACGTATAACGAATAACGCATAACGTATAACGTATAACGAATAACGTATAACGTATAACGTATAACGTATGACGTATAACGTATAACGTATAACGTATAACGTATAACGTATAACGTATAACCTCAAACGTATAACGTATAACGTATAACGTATAACGCATAACGTATAACCTATAACGTATAACGCATAACGTATAACGTATAACGTTTAACGTATAGCGTATAACGTATAACGTATAACGTATAACGTATAACGTATAACGTACAACGTATAACGTATAACGAATAACGTATAACGTATAACGTATAACGTATAACGTATAACGTATAACGTATTACGTATAACGTATAACGTATAACGCATAACGTATAACGCATAACGTAAAACGTTAAACGTGTAACGTATAACGTATGGCGTATAACGTATAACGTATTACATATTACATATAACGTATAACGTACAACGTATAACGTATAACATATAACGTCTAACGTTTAACGTATAACGTACAACGTATAACGTATAACGTATAACGTATAACGTATAACGTATAACGTACAACGTATAACGTATATCCTATAACACATAACGTATAGCGTATAACGCATAACGTATAACGTATAACGTATAACGTATAACGTATAACGTATAACGTATATCGTATAACGTATAACGTATAACGTATAACGTTTAACGTATAACGTATAACGTATAACGTATAACGTATAACGTATAACGTATAACGTATAACGTACAGCGTATAACGTCAAACGTATAACGTATAACGTATAACGTATAACGTATAACGCATAACGTATAACGTATAACGTATAACGCATAACGTATAACGTATAACGTATAACGTCTGACGTATAACGTATAACGTATAACGTATGACGTATAACGTATAACGTATAACGTATAACGTATAACGTATAACGTATAACGTATAACGTATAACGTCAAACGTATAACGTATAACGTATAACGCATAACGTATAACCTATAACGTATAACGCATAACGTATAACGTATAACGTTTAGCGTATAGCGTATAACGTATAACGTATAACGTATAACGTATAACGTATAACGTATAACGTATAACGTATAACGTATAACGAATAACGTATAACGTATAACGTATAACGTATAACGTATAACGTATAACGTATAACGTATTACGTATAACGTATAACGTATAACGTATAACGTATAACGTATAACGTATAACGTATAACGTATAACGTATAACGTATAACGTATAACGTATAACGTATAGCGTATAACGCATAACGTATAACGTATATCGTATAACGTATTACGTATAACGTATAACGTTTAACGTATAACGTATAACGTATAACGTATAACGTATAACGTATAACGTATAACGTATAACGTATAACGTATAACGTATAACGTACAACGTATAACGTCTAACGTATAACGTATAACGTATAACGTATAACGTATAACGTATAACGTATAACGTATAACGTATAACGTATAACGTATAACGTATAACGTATAACGTATAACGTATAACGTATATCGTATTACGTATAACGTATAACGTAAAACGTATAAGGTATAACCTATAACGTCTAACGTATAACGTATAACGTATAACGTACAACGAATAACGTATAACGTATATCGCATAACGTATTACGTATAACGTATAACGTTTAACGTATAACGTATAACGTATAACGTATAACGTATAACGTATAACGTATAACGTATAACGTATAACGTATAACGTGTAACGTATAACGTATAACGTATAACGTATAACGTATAACGTCTAACGTATAACGTTTAACGTATATCGTATAACGTATTACGTATAACGTATAACGTTTAACGTATAACGTATAACGTATAACGTATAACGTATAACGTATAACGTATAACGTATAACGTATAACGTATAACGTATAACGTATAACGTATAACGTATAACGTATAACGTATAACGTATAACGTATAACGTATAACGTATAACGTATAACGTATAACGTATAACGTATAACGTATAACGTATAACGTATAACGTATAACGTTTAACGTATATCCTATAACGCATAACGTATAACGTATAACGTATAACGTTTAACGTATATCCTATAACGCATAACGTATAACGTATAACGTATATCGTATAACGTATAACGTATAACGTAAAACTTATAACGTATAACCTATAACGTCTAACGTATAACGTATAACGTATAACGTATAACGTATAACGTATAACGTATAACGTATAACGTATAACGTATAACGTATAACGTATAACGTATAACGTATAACGTATAACGTATAACGTATAACGTATAACGTATAACGTATAACGTATAACGTATAACGTAGAACGTAGAACGTATAACGTATAACGTATAACGTATAACGTATAACGTACAACGTATCACGTATAACGTATATCCTATAACGCATAACGTATATCCTATAACGCATAATGTATAGCGTATAACGCATAACGTATACCGTATAACGTATAACGTCAAACGTATAACGTATAACGTATAACGTATAACGTATAACGCATAACGTATAACGTATACCGTATAACGTATAACGTATAACGTATAACGTATAACGTATAACGTATAACGTATAACGTATAACGTATAACGTATAACGTATAACGTATAACGTATAACGTATAACGTATAACGTATAACGTATAACGTATAACGTATAACGTATAACGTATAACGTATAACGTATAACGTATAACGTATAACGTATAACGTATAACGTATAACGTATAACGTATAACGTATAACGTATAACGTATAACGTATAACGTATAACGTATAACGTATAACGTATAACGTATAACGTATAACGTATAACGTATAACGTATAACGTATAACGTATAACGTATAACGTATAACGTATAACGTGTAACGTATAACGTGTAACGTATAACGTGTAACGTATAACGTGTAACGTATAACGTGTAACGTATAACGTGTAACGTATAACGTATAACGTATAACGTCTAACGTATAACGTGTAACGTATAACGTGTAACGTATAACGTATAACGTATAACGTATAACGTATAACGTATAACGTATAACGTATAACGTATAACGTATAACGTATAACGTATAACGTATAACGTATAACGTATAACGTATAACGTATAACGTATAACGTACAACGTATAACGTACAACGTATATCGTATAACGTATAACGTACAACGTATAACGTATAACGTTTAACGTATAACGTATAACGTATAACGTATAACGTATAACGTATAACGTATAACGTATAACGTATAACGTATAACGTATAACGTATAACGTTTAACGTATATCCTCTAACGCATAACGTATAACGTATAACGTATAACGTATAACGTATAACGTATAACGTATAACGTATAACGTATATCGTATAACGTATATCGTATTACGTATAACGTATAACGTAAAACGTATAAGGTATAACCTATAACGTCTAACGTATAACGTATAACGTATAACGTACAACGAATAACGTATAACGTATATCGTATAACGTATTACGTATAACGTATAACGTTTAACGTATAACGTATAACGTATAACGTATAACGTATAACGTATAACGTATAACGTATAACGTATAACGTATAACGTGTAACGTATAACGTATAACGTATAACGTATAACGTATAACGTCTAACGTATAACGTTTAACGTATATCGTATAACGTATTACGTATAACGTATAACGTTTAACGTATAACGTATAACGTATAACGTATAACGTATAACGTATAACGTACAACGTATAACGTATAACGTATATCGTATAACGTATACCGTATAACGTATAACGTATAACGTATAACGTATAACGTATAACGTATAACGTATAACGTATAACGTATAACGTATAACGTATAACGTATAACGTATAACGTATAACGTATAACGTATAACGTATAACGTATAACGTATAACGTATAACGTATAACGTATAACGTATAACGTATATCGTATAACGTATAACGTATAACGTAAAACGTATAAGGTATAACCTATAACGTCTAACGTATAACGTTTAACGTATATCGTATAACGTATTACGTATAACGTATAACGTTTAACGTATAACGTATAACGTATAACGTATAACGTATAACGTATAACGTATAACGTATAACGTATAACGTATAACGTGTAACGTGTAACGTGTAACGTGTAACGTGTAACGTGTAACGTATAACGTGTAACGTATAACGTGTAACGTATAACGTATAACGTATAACGTATAACGTATAACGTATAACGTATAACGTATAACGTATAACGTATAACGTATAACGTATAACGTATAACGTATAACGTATAACGTAAAACGTATAACGTATAACGTATAACGTATAACGTATAACGTATAACGTATAACGTATAACGTATAACGTATAACGTAAAACGTATAACGTATAACGTATAACGTATAACGTATAACGTATAACGTATAACGTATAACGTATAACGTATAACGTATTACGTATAACGTGTAACGTATAACGCATAACGTATAACGCATAACGTAAAACGTTAAACGTGTAACGTATAACGTATGGCGTATAACGTATAACGTATTACATATTACATATAACGTATAACGTATAACGTATAACGTACAACGTATAACGTATAACGTATATCGTATAACGTATTACGTATAACGTATAACGTTTAACGTATAACGTATAACGTATAACGTATAACGTATAACGTATAACGTATAACGTATAACGTTTAACGTATAACGTATAACGTATAACGTATAACGTATAACGTATAACGTATAACGTATAACGTATAACGTATAACGTATATCGTATAACGTAAAACGTATAACGAATAACGTATAACGTATAACGTATAACGTATGACGTATCACGTATAAGGTATGACCTATAACGCATAACGTATAACGCATAACGTATAGCGTATAACGCATAACGTATAACGTATAACGTATAACGTATAACGTATAACGTATAACGTATAACGCATAACGCATAACGTATAACGTATAACGAATAACGTATAACGTATAACGTATAACGTATAACGTATAACGTATAACGTATAACGTATAACGTATAACGTATAACGTATAACGTATAACGTATAACGTATAACGTATAACGTATATCGTATAACGTATAACGTATAACGTAAAACGTATAAGGTATAACCTATAACGTCTAACGTATAACGTTTAACGTATATCGTATAACGTATTACGTATAACGTATAACGTTTAACGTATAACGTATAACGTATAACGTATAACGTATAACGTATAACGTATAACGTATAACGTATAACGTATAACGTATAACGTATAACGTATAACGTATAACGTATAACGTATAACGTATAACGTATAACGTATAACGTATAACGTATAACGTATAACGTATATCGTATAACGTATAACGTATAACGTAAAACGTATAAGGTATAACCTATAACGTCTAACGTATAACGTTTAACGTATATCGTATAACGTATTACGTATAACGTATAACGTTTAACGTATAACGTATAACGTATAACGTATAACGTATAACGTATAACGTATAACGTATAACGTATAACGTATAACGTGTAACGTGTAACGTGTAACGTGTAACGTGTAACGTGTAACGTATAACGTGTAACGTATAACGTGTAACGTATAACGTATAACGTATAACGTATAACGTATAACGTATAACGTATAACGTATAACGTATAACGTATAACGTATAACGTATAACGTATAACGTATAACGTATAACGTATAACGTAAAACGTATAACGTATAACGTATAACGTATAACGTATAACGTATAACGTATAACGTATAACGTATAACGTATAACGTAAAACGTATAACGTATAACGTATAACGTATAACGTATAACGTATAACGTATAACGTATAACGTATAACGTATAACGTATTACGTATAACGTGTAACGTATAACGCATAACGTATAACGCATAACGTAAAACGTTAAACGTGTAACGTATAACGTATGGCGTATAACGTATAACGTATTACATATTACATATAACGTATAACGTATAACGTATAACGTACAACGTATAACGTATAACGTATATCGTATAACGTATTACGTATAACGTATAACGTTTAACGTATAACGTATAACGTATAACGTATAACGTATAACGTATAACGTATAACGTATAACGTTTAACGTATAACGTATAACGTATAACGTATAACGTATAACGTATAACGTATAACGTATAACGTATAACGTATATCGTATAACGTAAAACGTATAACGAATAACGTATAACGTATAACGTATAACGTATGACGTATCACGTATAAGGTATGACCTATAACGCATAACGTATAACGCATAACGTATAGCGTATAACGCATAACGTATAACGTATAACGTATAACGTATAACGTATAACGTATAACGTATAACGCATAACGCATAACGTATAACGTATAACGAATAACGTATAACGTATAACGTATAACGTATGACGTATAACGTATAACGTATAACGTATAACGTATAACGTATAACGTATAACCTCAAACGTATAACGTATAACGTATAACGTATAACGCATAACGTATAACCTATAACGTATAACGCATAACGTATAACGTATAACGTTTAACGTATAACGTATAACGTATAACGTATAACGTATAACGTTTAACGTATATCCTATAACGCATAACGTATATCGTATAACGTATAACGTATAACGTAAAACGTATAACGTATAACCTATAACGTCTGACGTATAACGTATAACGTATAACGTATAACGTATAACGTATAACGTATAACGTATAACGTACAACGTATAACGTATAACGTATATCGTATAACGTAAAACGTATAACGAATAACGTATAACGTATAACGTATAACGTATGACGTATCATGTATAAGGTATGACCTATAACGTATAACGTATAACGTATAACGTATAACGTATAACGTTTAACGTATAACGTATAACGTATAACGTATAACGTATAACGTATAACGTATATCGTATAACGTAAAACGTATAACGAATAACGTATAACGTATAACGTATAACGTTTGGCGTATAGCGTATAACGTATAACGTATAACGTATAACGTATAACGTATAACGTATAACGTATAACGTATAACGTATAACGAATAACGTATAACGTATAACGTATAACGTATAACGTATAACGTATAACGTATAACGTATTACGTATAACGTATAACGTATAACGCATAACGTATAACGCACAACGTAAAACGTTAAACGTGTAACGTATAACGTATGGCGTATAACGTATAACGTATTACATATTACATATAACGTATAACGTAAAACGTATAACGTATAACATATAACGTCTAACGTTTAACGTATAACGTACAACGTATAACGTATAACGTATAACGTATAACGTATAACGTACAACGTATAACGTATAACGTATATCGTATAACGTATTACGTACAACGTATAACGTTTAACGTATAACGTATAACGTATAACGTATAACGTATAACGTATAACGTATAACGTATAACGTTTAACGTATAACGTATAACGTATAACGTATAACGTATAACGTATAACGTATAACGTATAACGTATAACGTATAACGTATATCGTATAACGTAAAACGTATAACGAATAACGTATAACGTATAACGTATAACGTATGACATATCACGTATAAGGTATGACCTATAACGCATAACGTATAGCGTATAACGCATAACGTATAACGTATAACGTATAACGTATAACGTATAACGTATAACGTATGGCGTATAACGTATAACGTATTACATATTACATATAACGTATAACGTACAACGTATAACGTATAACATATAACGTCTAACGTTTAACGTATAACGTACAACGTATAACGTATAACGTATAACGTATAACGTATAACGTACAACGTATAACGTATAACGTATATCGTATAACGTATTACGTATAACGTATAACGTTTAACGTATAACGTATAACGTATAACGTATAACGTATAACGTATAACGTATAACGTATAACGTTTAACGTATAACGTATAACGTATAACGTATAACGTATAACGTATAACGTATAACGTATAACGTATATCGTATAACGTAAAACGTATAACGAATAACGTATAACGTATAACGTATAACGTATGACGTATCACGTATAAGGTATGACCTATAACGCATAACGTATAGCGTATAACGCATAACGTATAACGTATAACGTATAACGTATAACGTATAACGTATAACGTATAACATATAACGTATAACGTATAACGTATAACGTATAACGTATAACGTATAACGTATAACGTATAACGTATAACGTAAAACGTATAACGTATAACGTATAACGTATAACGTATAACGTATAACGTATAACGTATAACGTTTAACGTATAACGTATAACGTATAACGTATAACGTGTAACGTATAACGTATAACGTATAACGTATAACGTATAACGTATAACGTATAACGTATAACGTATAACGTATAACGTATAACGTATAACGTATAACGTATAACGTATTACGTATAACGTATAACGTATAACGCATAACGTATAACGCATAACGTAAAACGTTAAACGTGTAACGTATAACGTATGGCGTATAACGTATAACGTATTACATATTACATATAACGTATAACGTACAACGTATAACGTATAACATATAACGTCTAACGTTTAACGTATAACGTACAACGTATAACGTATAACGTATAACGTATAACGTATAACATATAACGTATAACGTATAACGTATAACGTATAACGTATAACGTATAACGTATAACGTATAACGTATAACGTAAAACGTATAACGTATAACGTATAACGTATAACGTATAACGTATAACGTATAACGTATAACGTTTAACGTATAACGTATAACGTATAACGTATAACGTGTAACGTATAACGTATAACGTATAACGTATAACGTATAACGTATAACGTATAACGTATAACGTATAACGTATAACGTATAACGTATAACGTATAACGTATAACGTATTACGTATAACGTATAACGTATAACGCATAACGTATAACGCATAACGTAAAACGTTAAACGTGTAACGTATAACGTATGGCGTATAACGTATAACGTATTACATATTACATATAACGTATAACGTACAACGTATAACGTATAACATATAACGTCTAACGTTTAACGTATAACGTACAACGTATAACGTATAACATATAACGTCTAACGTTTAACGTATAACGTACAACGTATAACGTATAACGTATAACGTATAACGTATAACGTATAACGTTTAACGTATAACGTATAACGTATAACGTATAACGTATAACGTATAACGTATAACGTATAACGTATATCGTATAACGTAAAACGTATAACGAATAACGTATAACGTATAACGTATAACGTATGACATATCACGTATAAGGTATGACCTATAACGCATAACGTATAGCGTATAACGCATAACGTATAACGTATAACGTATAACGTATAACGTATAACGTATAACGTATGGCGTATAACGTATAACGTATTACATATTACATATAACGTATAACGTACAACGTATAACGTATAACATATAACGTCTAACGTTTATCGTATAACGTACAACGTATAACGTATAACGTATAACGTATAACGTATAACGTACAACGTATAACGTATAACGTATATCGTATAACGTATTACGTATAACGTATAACGTTTAACGTATAACGTATAACGTATAACGTATAACGTATAACGTATAACGTATAACGTATAACGTTTAACGTATAACGTATAACGTATAACGTATAACGTATAACGTATAACGTATAACGTATAACGTATATCGTATAACGTAAAACGTATAACGAATAACGTATAACGTATAACGTATAACGTATGACGTATCACGTATAAGGTATGACCTATAACGCATAACGTATAGCGTATAACGCATAACGTATAACGTAAAATGTATAACGTATAACGTATAACGTATAACGTATAACATATAACGTATAACGTATAACGTATAACGTATAACGTATAACGTATAACGTATAACGTATAACGTATAACGTAAAACGTATAACGTATAACGTATAACGTATAACGTATAACGTATAACGTATAACGTATAACGTGTAACGTATAACGTGTAACGTATAACGTATAACGTATAACGTATAACGTATAACGTATAACGTATAACGTATAACGTATAACGTATAACGTATAACGTATAACGTATAACGTATAACGTATAACGTATAACGTATAACGTATAACGTATAACGTATAACGTATAACGTATAACGTATAACGTATAACGTATAACGTATAACGTATAACGTATAACGTATAACGTATAACGTATAACGTATAACGTATAACGTATAACGTATAACGTATAACGTATAACGTATAACGTAGAACGTAGAACGTATAACGTATAACGTATAACGTATAACGTATAACGTACAACGTATCACGTATAACGTATATCCTATAACGCATAACGTATATCCTATAACGCATAATGTATAGCGTATAACGCATAACGTATACCGTATAACGTATAACGTCAAACGTATAACGTATAACGTATAACGTATAACGTATAACGCATAACGTATAACGGATACCGTATAACGTATAACGTATAACGTATAACGTATAACGTATAACGTATAACGTATAACGTATACCGTATAACGTATAACGTATAACGTATAACGTATAACGTATAACGTATAACGTATAACGTATATCGTATAACGTAAAACGTATAACGAATAACGTATAACGTATAACGTATAACGTATGACGTATCACGTATAAGGTATGACCTATAACGCATAACGTATAGCGTATAACGCATAACGTATAACGTAAAATGTATAACGTATAACGTATAACGTATAACGTATAACGTACAACGTATAACGTATAACGTATATCGTATAACGTATTACGTATAACGTATAACGTATAACGTATAACGTATAACGTGTAACGTATAACGTGTAACGTATAACGTGTAACGTATAACGTGTAACGTATAACGTGTAACGTATAACGTGTAACGTATAACGTGTAACGTATAACGTGTAACGTATAACGTGTAACGTATAACGTATAACGTATAACGTATAACGTATAACGTGTAACGTATAACGTGTAACGTATAACGTATAACGTATAACGTATAACGTATAACGTATAACGTATAACGTATAACGTATAACGTATAACGTATAACGTATAACGTATAACGTATAACGTATAACGTATAACGTATAACGTATAACGTATAACGTATAACGTATAACGTATAACGTACAACGTATAACGTACAACGTATATCGTATAACGTATAACGTACAACGTATAACGTATAACGTACAACGTATAACGTATAACGTATATCGTATAACGTATTACGTATAACGTATAACGTATAACGTATATCGTATAACGCAAAACTTATAACGAATAACGTATAACGTATAACGTATAACGTATGACATATCACGTATAAGGTATGACCTATAACGCATGACGTATAGCGTATAACGCATAACGTATAACGTATAACGTATAACGTATAACGTATAACGTATAACGTAAAACGTATAACGTACAACGTATAACGTATAACGTATATCGTATAACGTATTACGTATAACGTATAACGTATAACGTATAACGTATAACGTATAACGTATAACGTATAACGTATAACGTATAACGTATAACGTATAACGTATAACGTATAACGTATAACGTATAACGTATAACGTATAACGTATAACGTATAACGTATAACGTATAACGTATAACGTAGAACGTATAACGTATAACGTATAACGTATAACGTATAACGTATAACGTACAACGTATCACGTATAACGTATATCCTATAACGCATAACGTATATCCTATAACGCATAATGTATAGCGTATAACGCATAACGTATACCGTATAACGTATAACGTCAAACGTATAACGTATAACGTATAACGTATAACGTATAACGCA